>NW_024468565.1:38774-117316 GCF_001632365.1 Laetiporus sulphureus 93-53
AAACCATCTGGAATGATAGAAGAAATTCGACAGTTCATACACTCCAGTGTCGAGCTTTTTCTTGATTATTGCACATACTTCTTTATATATTTTTGGCAGAATTGGAATGTTTCACTTGACCCAGGGCTTGTGTGGGATTACTGGAAAGCTGATAGGTGAGAAGTACTCTGATTTGAAGCTCCCTCTTTCTGAATCTCCACAAGTGAATGCTCAATTGTATAAACTCATGAACACGTGCATCAGAGCTCACTCATTCAGCCACAGAAATCCTGGCTTGTGTGCAGTGTCTAACACCTCTATTCGCTCCTTTATGTAACATCCCATCAGAGTGAAGGGTCCTGGTTACTTGGATAGTTGTGGTAAGCTTCATAGTGGATCTCGTATTATTTTATGCATGATCCTAAACTGCTCTGATACTGATGCAATCACTGGTTTCATTTTAAGGGCCATCAGTTTGTACTTCTTCTTTGTGGCAGCATACATGGCATTTGTACTTGATTCTGAAGTGGGTGTGAACTGCATGAACGTGGTTTTTGCACTTAAAATAATGGCTGAAGTTGCCGTGTATAGTGAGGACACTGCATCAAGAACTTGTCCCGATGCTCGCAGATAGCTAGACTGGACTGAGACTGGATCAGAAGATATGACTGGGGAATAGGCTGATATTACTGGGATGTCTGCATTGCTTACATCGATGATTAGGGCCATTTCTTCACTTTTGGTAGTCATATCCTCCATTAGCAAAAATCTGAATCCTTCAGTCGAAATTGCTGTGCCCTGACTCAGGGCAGTCCTCTTGGTACAGTGGGTATAGTAGCCATTCTTTCTGTGTTTGGACATACAATCATCACCGTTTGGTTTTCTTTGAAGAAATTGTGCACTATGCTTTTGGTGAGCACATCAAATGGATGTCTGAGCAGAATATTGTAGGCTGCTGCCTGAATAATGTGAATTTGAAGATAGAGAACGATGTCTCTAACTTGGAACAGTACATTGTGTACTAGACCGAGTGACTGATTAACTTTTTCATTTGCTGACTGCATGTTGAGCTTAATCATGGGATCGTAGATAAGTCCTAGCAAATGGCATACTTCCTCTGACATTGCTACAATTTGGCAACCAGGATCTAGGATTGCTTTCACTCATTCCTTGTTGTCAATCAGCGTGACTATCGAGCAGAGCGCATGTGAGTCCTTCACCACTGTTAGCTGCTCTGGCTCATCTTTGCTGTGGACATGCTTTAGATATGCATTGTAAACATCAGAGATGATTGAGCCTGTTGCTGCTAGTGGCTCTCCTCCTGTCTGACTGTAGCGATTCTGTTTTCTGCAGATTTTAGGATCATCACCATTCCTGCTGTACTTGAGGGCATGACACGCTTCAGTGTACATGCTTCTCGATACTTGTTTTGAATGTCTGGTGATATAGAAAGTGGTCCCTCCATTGACAGGATTATGTAGAATGCTTTCATTGACTGTTTGAACTCTGTATTTGCTAGTTCCAGCTGGTAAATAGGCAGTGCATTATGATAGGCTGCATCGTGTGCCCCTGGCTTCAGGGCTTGCCCAAAGTTATGCATGTTTGGTGATACATAGAGTGCATCTCTTGCTGCTTGGAACTGGTGCTCTGGTGCACTTTCTGTGATGGGAGCAGATGCGCTAGGAGTACTTTCGCTAGCATTCTCTGCCTTCATCTGAGGCTTTGGAGACTCAGGTGCTTTCTCCATTTGTGCTGGCTTTGCCGCCACTTCTGTTGGTCACCTAGGTGGCATATGCACACCATCAAATACTGGTCTCAACCTCTTGAGGTTGTACAACTTGCGCTCCAGTGCTTCAATCCTATCTCTTGCTCCTAGAGAAAATGAACTGGCTTTGTCTGATGAGACCTCAAATAGGTTTGCTGCTAAAACAGATGCTGTAACTGGTGTTTGGTTGCATTGGTGCCACTTGTAGATCTGATCATGAATGGTGATTCCTGAAATGTTGCGAGGCATGAAGGTTCCATTCGGTAGGATGACCTTCCCTGCTGCATTGTGCATGCACTTGTCATTCTTGACATCTTTCTCAATGTGCTTGCAGGTTCCTATCATTTCTCCTGCTTCTCTGCAGTAGTGGCAATATCCACTTGCATTTCTATTTGTGGCTGGTGGCTTACTTGCAGCATTAGATTGTGTGCTGTCATTCGACTTGTCCACTCCTCCAGTTGCTGTGGCCATGAGCATTTGCATTGATTTGACTAGGCTTTCTATGAGCAAGGAAATATCCTCACTTTTGATACCCGTCATTCTGCTAGCTGACATAGTTGACGACGTTTTGACTATTGACAGCCCTGCACTTGTTCCATGCAAGACGAACTTTGCCGCTTCGTAAACATCATTAAGGGGTATGGATTGTCAAGATAATAATCGGGCTGCTTCAGTTGTAGCCTCTGCGAGATCCAATTCCATAGCTTCCACTGGAAGCCTCATATGAAGGTGCATTTACGTTCTGACTTGGAGATGCAGTTCTTGCCAATAAGAAATGACATGATGGCTAGAAATTCTCGGTGATAGTTCCCTAGCTCCACAATTGTTTACATTCTGAGGTGAGCACACTCCTCAACCAAAAGATCCATGTCTCTAACCTCCCATTTCTTCTCCGTATGTGCATCAGGGTACAGTTCCTGAATGGCTTGCTTCAAGTCTTGGTAGGTTTTAAGTGGATCAGTATATTCTGGAAGCGATTCTATGAGATCGATGATGTCAATGTTAAGGTAGCATTTTACCCATAGCTTCTTCTCGGCTTCAGTATTAATCTGACAATGGTTGAATAGGATTTTAAGGTCATCAAATAAGTGAAATAGTGTTCTTGGCTGATCGGGATCGAATACCGGCACCGATTGATCACCTTGGAATGGCATTTGGTTGGTTACAATGGTATCCATGACTGACATGGCTGTGCTAATAGGCAGAGATGTGTGGGTTCGATCCCAGACTTGATTCCTAGTGTGTTCTGCTGCAAATGCTGCTTCTAGTTCATCTAGAAGTGTTCAGAGAGGTACTTCAGAGGATGAGAATGTGGAACGTGCTGAAAGCAGCTCAGCGACAGATGATTTGAGTGAGTGATGCAGGGATGGAGTAAGGGTACTAAGGGATGAGATGCTAGGTGAGGCAGTGGATGCAGGTGATCATGATCAGGATGCCAATAGCTGTGTTTCATGTGATGGAGATGGATGGTAGTCAGCTAGATGAGGTCGGCCTTCTTCTGTTCAATCAAATTCTGCCCTCTGAGACTTGTGTAGTTAACTGAGTCACTGATTAAATGATGAGAAAACTTCCTCATCTGACGAATCACCTATGGTTGTGAGTCCACTGGTGTTTCAAGGGGATACTGAACTTCCTCTTCAGTTTTCGAGCATAGTGCGATCGACTCAGTGCTGTGAACTTTAAATTTTCTTTCGCACCTCATGGTGGGCTCCAGAAATGATATGCTCAACCACGCTCTGGCTGCCAGCTACCTTCTATCCTCTTAAGGAAGGCAGATTGAAGCTGTCCATCTTCATTCACCTTGGACTGCAGTTGCAGGGACTTCAGCTGATAATGCTTAGAGGGGTGGCTGCGAGTCATTCAGCATCTAGCTTGAAACTGAGTGGTGAGTGATGATTGAGACTAGGGTGATATTTCCACTTCTGGATGAGTCAAGAGATGGATGAATCATGTGGACTATTGGGTAGATAAAGTCAGAATCGGACAGATGGATGTAGAGGTGCAAGGATCAAGCAGTAATGTGGGTCTTTGGCTGACTAAGCTAGTGACTTGGGTGCTAGAGGTAACTCTTTTCAGCACTATGGATGAGGTCTGAGTGCTTCCTTGGTCTCTGGGGCATCTATACTGTGCTCTCCAGTGCTACAGATAAGGTCTGGGCACTTGCTACAGCTGCAGAGTCTGATGAGAATGGGAATCTGAGTTGTTAGAGCTTGTGACTAGTGGCGTGAGAGAGAAAATGAAGTGGTGTGAGTACGAAATGTGGTAACGTGACTTAGCTGGGCACCTTCTGAGTCATGTTGTGGGTCACTAGAGAGAGTGCTGCCCCAGTTGGTGTTGAGAGCAAATGAGGCGTTGAGTGTAGACTAGATGAACTAAATAGGGCACTCCACCCTATTGTGAGGATAATGTAGAAATTGAGAACTGAGGGGTGAACTCTTCATTTTTTTTGTGGTATGTACATTGGTCATTATATAAGTGTAGAATAACATCTTCTAGTGTAGCAGAAGATGTTTCTGATCCCTGCTCCCATTTCCAATCCTCTGAAACAGTTTTAAAATGTTTCCCACCTCCTCCTCATCATCGCTTGCAGTCGAGAAACCAGAAGGTATGGGCCCTCAAGGGTTTGGTGGTCTGCTGCCCTGCACTTCCCTCACTTAGAGTGCACTCTCATTCTAACTTTGCCAAACTCATCCTGCTTCATCTCTTCTTCTTTGTTGTCTTAATCGGTGGTGCTAGCATGCAGGTCCTGGCTTATTTTCAAGCCTCATGTATGGCCCTTTGTGATATTGTACTGCTTCTGTGGGTTCTTCAGACTCAGAGGTCCTTGTGCTATTCTGTCTAGAGTATTTCACTTGATAGATACATGTTATCGAGTCACGCAGTCCTCAGCTGCTCTTTCAGTTAGACTTCTGAGTACAGCACTTTCTGGTGCATATCAATGCCTATCGACAAGTACAAGACTGTGTGTCACGGATCTGGACCATGAATCCTATGCACCACTACCTAATGGATGATTAACCACTTCGCCAAAAGGCTGACAATGATAAGCTTGGCTTATCACTTGGTTCCGACTATATATGCAGTGCAACTGCAGGTTTTACATGTCATGTGTGGTTTATTCTGTGACATTATCCCCTGTTTAAGGATCCTCGTCCCTGAGGGTATATAGCACCACCCCAATCCTAGCTTTGGACTGGCTAATCTGTGCATTATTGGATTGAAAGTCAGGGATTCAAATTCATTGGTTGCCCCATCTTCAACCAATTCTGAGAGATGCTTTGTGACTAACTTGCATGCACTGGGACATGACTAACTTGCACCGTATTATTGGTGACTGACTTGCACTGGTGAGTTCGCCTAATGAATCGCGATGCTCGTGACCAGTGACTAACTTGCACAAAGTGTTGCCAGTTCTCAGATTCGAACCAGTGACCCCGTAAGCTTATCATTTTGTCACAGATCCAGACCATGAATCCTATGCACCACTACCTAATGGATGATTAACCACTTCGCCAAAAGGCTGGCAATGATAAGCTTGGCTTATCACTTGGTTCCGACTATATATGCAGTGCAACTGCAGGTTTTACATGTCACGTGTGGTTTATTCTGTGACAAATTTGCTCATCAGTGCTTGAGCCAGTTCAGAGACAATTAGAGCCTCATCGTCAGCACTTAATCAGCTTTGTCCAGATATAGCAAGTTCCCATGACATAGCTCAAGGCCTCAGTCACAACAGTTCACAAGTACAGGAGTCACCAATTGCATTACACACACACACACACTCTAGCTTTTGACTCTTTTTCAGTCGGAGGCATCACTATAGTTGAACCTGTCACTCACTGATTCAGTTGATGAACTAATCTGTTTCAAGTCACATAGCCAAATGACTTATGGCTGCCTGTCACTGCATTATCATCTGAAGTTTTCAGCAACCATAGCCTAAACGGACTGCAGACGGAAAGCTCCAGTTCACCTTTCTAGTAGGATTGATTAGGGGAGCTGCTCACAGCCAGGACATGGTTAAGCATATCAGTGTGAGTACAGAATGTGGTAATGTGACTTATCTGGGCACTTTCTGAGTTGTGCTATGGGTCACTATAGAGAGTGCTGCCTGATTGATGTCGAGAGCTAACAAAACATTGAAATCGAGCATAGACTTGTAGAACTGAATAGAGCACACTGCCCTATTGTGAGGATAGCTGTAGAATGAAAAACTGAGAAATGAACTCTTTGTTTTTGTTTTTTGTGTCATGTATACAACTCATTATATAGATGTAGTATAATGTCTTCTAGTGTAGCAGAAGACATCTTCGATCTTGTCTATGTTTTTAATCCTCTGAAACAGTACCAAGACATTTTCTGCCTCCTCATCATTGCCGCTTTCAGTTAGAAAACTAAAAGGTATAGGTCCTCAAAGGTCCAGTAGTCTGCTGTCCTGTGCTTCTCTCACTTAAAGCACATTCTCATTCTTATTTTGCCAAAATCATTCTGCTCTGCCTTTTCTTCTATGTTCTCATAATCAGTGATGCTAGCGCACAGATCCTGGCTCATCTTCAAGCCTCATGCATGATTCTTCTCAATACTTTACTGCTTTCTCAGGTTTTTCAGAGTCAGAGGTCCTCATGCTGTTATCTTTAAAGTATTCTGCTTAATTGATATGCATTATTGAGTCATGCAGTCTTTGACTACTCTTTCAGTTGGGCTTTTGAGTGCAGGACTTTCCAGTGCATATCAGTGATACTGACTCCCATTGCCTCTGACCCATTGAAGGGACATAATATTGCTTTGATCCTGTGACCCCAGCTGCTGAATGTGTTGAAGGACCTGGACAACTTTCATATAGGAGTGTTATAAAAATCTTTCAAAATCAGCCTGAAATATGCAAAGTTTTGGACCTCCAGTATGCAAAGTGTGACAAGGCCCATGGCTATGTCATGTTTTATAACAATACATCACATCCATATATCACGCTATGTCTAAGTCAAAAATGTATGAATTTGTTTGTGAAACGGCCCGCTACTCTCACATAGGTATGTTATAGAAGAGCTGCAAATGCATTTAATATTGTCACAGACATTTTTTGTTATTCATTTGTGATCAGAATAAGAAGATCTTGATGAGCAAACTGCAAATTCTGTATTTTCCAAACGTGAGAGGTACAAATCCATGGGATTCAAATGAGACTCAGGGAAAGGAGAGCTACACAAGGAAAGGCTTGGATGTCACAATGCAGCACAACACGTGCATGTACTATGATGATTACTCAATCAGGAAATCATTTATTTTATGTCAATATGTGGCTATATAATGGCCTTGTTGCATCAATGAGCCTTCTCACACATCAATGCCAGTGTTTAGCCACCTAGACATGCCTAGATCAGGGACCCCGACACTTATTGAGTCTCTAAATATGCTAAGTTGCAATAAGGAGAAGGGTCTTTTGGGGGCCTCCGAGGTCTGAAATATGCAATCCACGATAAGGAAATCATGATTTGGGGCTCCTCGAATATGCTATTTTGTGACACTTCTTATGGAAATTACCTGGGTCCTTACATAGACAACACTTGTCGCAATCTCAATGCTCATCTTCTTGAGCTTATGATACTTTCACATTCAGAAAACTGCCCAGTTTTCTCTCTTCACCAGTCTGAGGAGCACTTTCACATGAGCAATCTATTATTCATAGAGGCCATGCCTGGATGTCACCTATTCCACAGCTGAGATGATGACTGGATCAAGAGTGAGCCACTGCTTCTAGGTCAGCGCAGACAATCACTTTGAATGTATGTAGCCTCCAAGCTAGTGATGTCCAGAGCCAGGCTCAGCCTGAAAGCCTGGGCTTGGGCTCAGCTTCAGCAGGCTCAGGCTTGCCAGAATCACAAGCTGGGCCCTCTGTCAGGGCTTAGGCTTGGCTTGGGCTCAGCCTGGCCTAAGCGCCGGGCTTGTGGCAAGTCACTCTGATTGATGTCTACAGTTCAATTAGTGAGGTAGATATCTAAGTAATCCATATGAAAGTCCTTTAACCATGCCTGATGATATGGCCAGCAAATGGCAGAAGGGGTTGGCTCATGAGCACATGCTGGGCAGTAAGAAGGGGATCACGAGTGACTGAAACCTGACTTGAAGACTGCTTGTTTGACATCACGTGACCTATTACCTTGCTTGAAATGCTGTGGCTGAAAGCCCAGGCTTGGGCTTGCTCCAATTGGAAGGTGTGCCTGTGCACAAGCTTAGAGAGCACCTGGACCTCACACATGTCCAGCCTAGTAAGGTTGCCATGCAAACCGGACTTGGAAGCCTAGCTAGATCCAAATGTGTGCTCCTCCCCCACTGCCAGTAGCACCTTAGATATCATTGCTTATTTCCTGTTAGAGTACATGGAAATTCCCCTGCTAATGTAATGTGATGGCCACTGAGTGGCTGAATGATCGAGGATTGATAAGGCCATGCCCGTTCCTGATAAGGTATGTGGTCACACTCCCTGGTGTCTCTACTTTCGGACTGCATCGGAATCTGGTGCTCGCTGTGTTTGCATGTGTGTCCGCCATCACCGACGATGGTGGTGCTCTTTCTTCTCTATGTAGGACATTTCTCCATTGTTTTTTCTCATTTTTTCTTCTATGCACTCCTATCACATGCTGTAAGCAATCTCACTAATATCCATAGTCATAAGTGGAGGTGTGAGGTGCATGCTCACTGCCACCAACAGTGACCACACCGATCTCTTATATTGGAAGCGTTCCTCCACTGTTTTTGTGTCCTTTTTATCACTAGTAGGCAGCACAATTTATGATGCTACTATATAGTTTTGGTGACAAACCCTCCATGGCACAAGTGTGCTCACCACCGCCAATGGCGACAAGCAACATATGGCTCAGACTCATTTTTTCGACAAAGTTTTCATTACCTCTTTAGAGTATAATATTGGGGAGTATATTCTGCATGAAATAGACATGGAACAAATAAATAATAGACAATGTGAGAGCAGAACATAGTTTGACACCAAGATTCTTGGGAGACTACAAGCCCCTGCCAGGCAAGCTACAGAATGAGGTGTCACCTGCATAGATCAATGCCTATAGAGTCCAACTATACTGCTTACTCATCAATGCATCTGCTATGACCACCTCAAACATCTGCAATGGCTACGGAGCTGACATTCTCCTTCTGTGCTCAGTTTGACCTGTTGTGCAGACCTCATTTCTTCCCCTTGTCAGAATGCAGCTTTCTCGTTATCTTTATAATAGGTACAGCTGACCCATCAGATGAGGAGACAACATTGAGATTGATGAAATTGGTGAATGGCTCACTGGACATTCTGCACTATTTGTTCAGCTCAATTGAAGCAGCGCAGATATCGACAACATGTGCAGTGATAGTGGATGAGGTAGATGCATCGATGGGGGCAGTGGCATTGACGAGGGCAGTGACATCGATGGGAGGTGGAATTGACGGGGGCAGAGACCATGGTAATGGCAAGGGATGTGGTAGCAATCAGGGCAGCAGTGTTGTTGACATTCGAGGTGGATTGACTATCCATGCAGCTACTGATGTGCAAGCCTGCTTTATCTCTGGCTGCATAGGCATGATCAGCGATGTTGATGTGAGCATCATCACCATTGTTGTCATTGTTGCCACACATTTCTGCCATCTTCACATTGAACTGCATGGTCTCCCATTGTCTGAACTCCTCATTAGACAAATATTTTCAGTATGTCACACCTGATTCCCAAGCATGGAGCAGAAGCTCCAGCTCACTCTTTGAGCTGACGTCACTAGGACAACAGAACCTCTTGAGCAGATAATTGATGATGGTAAGGTGAAACTTTGCAGTAATGTTCTCTTCGAAGTTCTGGTAGACCATGTGTTTGATCGAGATCAGTGAAACTTTGTCTAAACATGCATTAGTGAATATATGACAAGACAGAATGATATCATACTTACTGGCTTTTGCAAGCACCAGCTCAGAGATTCTTGCCTTAAGCTGGAGCATCTGCTAGATGTGATTATCAATGAATCCTACCCAAACACCATCAGGGCATGACAGGATAAGCATATGAAATAGAAGGATACCTTCAATCTCAGAGATCGTGAACCCTTCCATGCATACTGCATAGTTTTCAACTGAGGTCTTTGTCATCATCTCAAGGTAATCTGCAAGGCATTGATTGCTGTAGAAGACAAGCAGATTGTTGTAAAGTTCTGAGTTCATTTGAACTGCGATCAAGAGGGTCTCAACATCAGTGTGTGTGCTGTGAGCCTGCAGCTGACCAGTCAGGTTAGTATTGGGCATCACTCGACAAATACAGCTACTCACCTCATCCTGAATCCTCATCAAAGTCATTTGAGCATCAGAGAACACGGCGAGTGTGACATTATGCTTCGAGTACTTCTTCATATCTCACTTCTCCTCCAAGCTCTTGATGTCATTTTGAGTCATCATGACACATTCCTCCTTCGACATTGCACTCCACTTTGGCCATAAGTCATTCATAACATCTGATGATTTGTACTTGGAAATATCTGGTGAGAGGGCTGATCATCCACAGCGATGTTCAGTCAATGTCGTGAAACAGGTGACTGTGATAATAGAACTCACTGTCATTCAGATGGTGGAGTTCTCAGTGCTGAAACACATTCTATATGTTGACCTTACAATGGAAGGGTGACTTGCAGGGGCACTGCATGATCAGGTGATAGTAGTAGTTGTGAGAGTGGTCTTGAAAGCACTCCCTGAGTGTGAAAGCTTGCTTTCAGATCTCTTCACGCACCTGATTCAGTGCCTCATTCAGCGTCTCCTTGCATTTCCATCATTTCTTGACCAGGAGGGCCTTCTCAATAGGAGTAAGTCTGTATACTGTCTTCCATTTGTGCCTGTGCCACCAAGGTGTCCTTGACATTTTCAGAGCTCTTGCCATGCTCTTGTGCCTGGCATTCGAGAGGCATTGAAGCAGCCTTTCAGCCACAGTCTGAGCCATATTAGAATGTGTGATGATCCTTGGAGAGAAGCACTTGGTCAGAAGCACTTCATGAGATTTTTCATCTGTTGACAGTTGATGGGATCTCAAAGTCTATTGCACATGACTTACACCCACTCCTTCAGCTTCAGAGAAATTTCGCATTTTAAGTAGTTCTACAACAATCAATATACATTATCAGTCATATCGGTAAGGAGGATGCAGTTCAATGATGGAGTGAAGGTATTCCAGCTTAGATTCTGGTACCTCCCTGCTTGGCAGCAAATTTTTGAAAGAAAGCAACTGCACAAACTCTATAACATCATCTGCAGTTTCAAATGCCCTTACAATGTGATCACGCACTGCAAGAGCATACCCATGAGAGTGAAGGTATCTGTCTGCCATTGGTCCCACAGATGAGACTCCTCTGCCCCTTGTGGCGTGTTTGTATCCCATGGTGGGACTTTGTTCTGTCAGCATTCACTGAGATAATGAACTACTGCTGAGTGAGGATTGCATATGGAGGTGGGCAGGCACAGGTGAGAGTTTTCCAGCAGGCATGAAAATGTGAGCTTCTGATGTTTGCCATGTGGAGGTGGAAGCTGCCCTTCAGGCCGTGTGAGTGTGGCCAGTGTCAGAAAAATCATTACACTGTGTAGCCTCTTGCAATTGAGTTGCATCATGTCTTCCTGTGTGAACATGCACAGTCTGCACTTGCATCGTATGACCTGCCAACAATCAACATACATCAATGATGCATCGTGAGCTAGGCACGCACCTTGGAAGGAACTGAATATGCTATTTTTGTCAGCTCTGGCAGATGCTAATGGCTCTATGTGGCCTTGTACATCATCTGATGAGATTTGACTTCAGTGAAAGCACTTGCGAATGAGTCTGCATGTCAACTTATCACTTATAATGTGCAATCACAATACTGAATTCTCCATAGTAGTATGATGGCGCATGTTAGGTAAGATCCCTTTGTACATGTACAACGTGATGGCTTCATCAAGGTTCTTCTCCTTCTGATGATCTGCATTCAGGAAGTTCTGAGCATTGGGCTTGCAGTCAGCCCTGAAAAATGTGAGCATAGTTAATCTGTTAATTTTGGATGAAAAGCTCACCAGCTCAAGAATATGCCAGTCTTCACCCCACACCACACAATGTACTTCACCTTGTAATTGCCTAAAATCATCTTCGCTATGTGAGATACATGTAACTCCTTCACAATCTGGTCCACACCTCATCAGCAGGCTCATCGAGACTTCTGGCTGCATCGCAGAAGATTGACTGCAATTTGAACACTTTATATGCCTCGTCAATGTTCACGCCATGGACACTAACTGGTAGTGGGTTCTTATATGCACCCAGGGTGACTGGTGGCCTATGTGGAATGATAAGCATGAGTGAGCTGGTTAGTGTTTCACTTGCATCTCAAGTGATTCATTTAAACTCACTGCTCAGTGTAGATCCTCGGAACCTTGCCTCTAAGAATAACCTAGTATTTATCCATGATATCAAGACAGAGGTGACTTGGGAATGGGAAGGTAGTCGAGTAAGAAGGAGGTGCAAAGTGAGTTGTTGGTGCATGACACGCGAGCCGCCAGAGTGCAAGCCTGTAGCTCGACTGTGATTGCAGCTTGCCTGTGGCTGTAGAGTGGAGTCCTGCCACTTTTATGCACCTCACATATATATGCTGCAGTCTATGCATCAGACACTATAATAGATGCTGTACTTACACTTGCACTGCTGTATTTGACAGCGTAGAACTGCCATAATCCTCAAGAACACAATTTATGATGGTTTGAGTCCATCATGATACTATCATGAGAGAGTTTGTGTGCTGTGCAGTGCCACTTTGTATGCTCTCAGTACTCAAATCACAAGAATGTTCAACACGGTGAGGTGATTTGTTTGCAGGGAACCATAATATGTACAGTAGTTACAGATTAGCAATATAATCTACAAGGCCACTGATGTCACCTTCAATGTCCTTATCAAGTGCCTCAAGTCCTTCATTCTTGTCTTGCTCCTGCTTGACAACACTGCCAGAGATAATTACCAGTGGCTCGAGAGCAGCTGCAGCACCACCCTTGCATTTGCCAGGAGAGAGGTCACCTGTGAAGCTGTCGAGGTCAGCTAGTTTCTGCAGCTGAGCAAGATGGCAGATATTCACATTTCTCTGCCTCTCACAGAACTTGTGTAGTGAAGGATATAGCATTGGGTCATGCTGGTGCGTGTGCTCCAGTACAGATACAAAGATTCACTCTTCATCTAGTATTGTGGTATAGAGCCGGTGCACCTCGATGTTGCAGCGAATCAGCTCCTCGTATGCATGTTTAATGTGCAATGACTTCTTCATGAGCTCCCAGATAGCTGGCTTTGTCTATGGCCTATCATGAACATTGTTCTGTGTGTCCTGTAACAGAGTAAACTCATCAAGGAAACTATAATGTGATGTCTTCGACCAATCCAGTGTCAGGTGTGGAGGATCGATTGTGAGTCTGGCAGTATTGTATGCCTTGACAGCATGCCATATGGCATTGCAGCGAGCTTGCAAAGACTTCGCAATGTGCGTGTGAGCATGATAGGCTGAAACATGTAGAACATTCAGCAAATATCTATAAATCAAATGAAAAAATCACACACCTGTCTGAGATAGATTCAGCTTGTGCAGCTCAAACAGCCACTGCACAACAAGCTGCTGTAGATTGTCCAATGCACAGTGATATGTGCACATTGCAATGTACTTGGCTGTTTCGACATACTTGTCATCAGTCGGCTGCCAGCACTGTGATATGTTCATTTGCACCTCCATTGCCAGCAGGTCATGTGATGATATGCACCAAAATGTTCTGTGCTCGGAAACCCTTCTGAAAGAGCAGCTGAGTGCCGTGCGACTCGATAATGCATATCTGTCAAGCAGAACAGTCTGGACAGACCAGCACGAGGACCTCTGACTCTGAAGAACCTGTGGCAGCAGCACCATATCGCAAAGGGTTGTATATGAGGCTCAGAAATGAGCCAGGACCTGCACATTAGCATCGTCGATTATGAGAACAAAGAAGAAGAGACAGAGCAGGATGAGATTGGCAAAGTTGGAACAAAAGTTTGCTCTAAGCGAAAGAAGCGTGGGGCAGCAGACCACTGAATCCTTGAGAGCCCTTACCTTCCAGTTCCCTGACTGTGAGCAATAATGAGAAGGAGGCGAAGAACATTTTTGGACTGTTTCAAAGGATCAAAAATGCGAACAAGGATCGGAAATGACTTCTACTACATTAGAAGGTGCTATTGTCACAGCGACGCTAGACAAGAGATCAAAAGACTATAAAAGAATGGTCACGTGGAACGTGCCGCCCTGATTCCCCTGATCCCTAAAGGTGGCTAAAGAGCCTAACACTCACTAGCTGTGTAGCAAGTGTCTGAAAGATGATAGATATATAGTGGAGCTTGGAAAGCTCAGTAGTCGACTGGGTAGTAGACGAGGAGAAACAATCTGAGGTTTCCTCCTCTACATGCTGGTCTTATATACATGTACAGTGGGCTATCTTACCTAAGCTACCTATCTACGGGTATAAGCTAATGGCCGTACATGAAACAATGGAATGTCCGAAAGTTGAACAATAAGTGGGAAGATCGATGGCTGCCACAGCAGCATGTGCAAACATCGTGCCTATCTTGTTTTTCCTTTGTTCTCCAGTGAGAACATCGTGCCTATCTGGCTTCTGGCTAAACTAATAGGAAGCGGAGGGCCAATGCCTAACAATAGTCCTTGTTCCCTTTGTTCCCAAATGGGTGCCTCTATTGTATCCTGGAATAGACAGGTCCGACCATATCATCCACGGGTCTGGATTATAACATGTGATGTAGACTATCACCTGATCCCTACATGTCGCGTCTGTGGCTGAGTGGTGTGGGATATTGGTGAAGCACGTGATCTGTGGCATGAGTAAAGTCACGTGTGGACTTTGTGGTGAAAATCTGTGACACTACCCCCCTCTCAAGGCTCATTGTCTCGAGGAGCCAAAACCTTTATTGCCTCTTCTTGTTGCTCGTAATGGTTGATAGCTTCTGGAGGGAAGCCCTTCTGCATAATACTCGAATATTATCTGGGCTATCCTATCTCCTGGCTTGACCGAAAATATGAAATCCGTTGTGTTGATTAGTATGACCTTAAGTTCTCCAGTGTAATCTGGGTCAATGACTCCTGCGCCCACGTCAATTCCTCAAGAAGCCAGTCTGCTTCATGGAGCTATTCATGTATAGGTGTGTTTAGGAGGGTCGATGGCAACTTTTTTTTTTTCTATCACAGCTCGTGAATGTGGAGGGATTTCATGCATTTCTGCTGCAAAAATATTCCATCCGGCTGCCTCACTTGAGGATTTCTTTGGTGATTTGGCAAGGTCTGTCATCTTGTGGTATAGGAAGAACTCATCTGGGTGGTCGAACATTTTGATTCTGTGAGTGGATTTTGGGGCAACTTCATATGAGGACAGTTTGAAGCGTTTTCCACCAAATGTGACAACCCTGATTGGTGCCTTGGGTGCATCTGGGTGTTGCTGGTGGAATTCTTGAAGAAGCTCATCGGCGTTGGTGAGATTTGTTTGGGGTTCCCATGTATCATCGAAATGGTCATAGCCTTTTCATTTAACGAGGTATTGGACCCTTCCCCTCACGACCTTAGAGTCTAGGATTTCTTCAACTTCGAATTCTGGTTCTCCTTCAATTTCTATAGCTGGGGGCTTTGGGGGCTCATGGTTTGCGACCATGTCGTGATGGTACATGATCAATTTGCTAGCATGAAAGACCGGGTGGACCTTCATTTGCTTGGGCAGCTCTAGTCTGAATGTGACTGGGCCTAGCTTCTGAAGTGCTTTGTAAGGTCTGAAGTTTTGTGTGCCTAACTTTGCAGATTTGACTTTTACTCTGAGATCCTTCCCTTTGAGTAGTACTAGGTCTCTGACTTTGAATGGGACTTCTCCCTTTTTCTCGTCGAAGTACCATTTCATCCGTGAAGCTGAAACTTCCAGTGCTGCCTTTGCCTGTTCTTGTGCCTCAGATCGGTGAGCGAATAGGTGTTTCAATGAAGGATGACATATTGATTTGTGTACGTCGGGTGCCATTTTTGGATGCCGGCCATATTCAACGAAGAATGGGAAAAGTGCGGTGGACTCATGGGTCTGATTATTGTATGAGAATTCTGCTGTTGGCAGATAGTAGACTCAATCATTTTTCTGTGGTTACAGTACATGCGTAGATACTGTTTCAACACCTGATTAACCCTTTCTGTCTGGCCATCCGTTTGGGGGTGATATGCTGTAGACATTGTAGACTTTATACTGAGCTTCTGGCAAAACTCCTGGAATAGTTTACTCGCAAATTGAGTACCTCTGTCTGAGATGATTTGGTGAGGTAATCTGTGGAGTTTGAAGACTTCATTATAGAATATGTTAGTGACTTGCGACGAGGTAACTGTATCGTCTGTCGCATAAAAGTGCGCTCGCTTCGTGAGTCTGTCTACGACGACAAGTATTGCCGTCTTCTTTTCTCCCCTAAAGTCCATGGCTGGAGGAAGTTGAGTGATGAGATTGATGGTGACAATCTCCCATGGTCCTCCTGGTACATTATTGGGTTGTAGTAGTCCATGTGGTTTTTCTCTCGAGTACTTATTGCGTTGACAACTGTCGCAACCTTGTACGTATTTCTTAACCATTACAGACATTCCTGGCCACCAATAGTTCTGAGTAATGAGCTCCAATGTCTTGAACCTGCCTGGGTGTCTGGCTGGTAATGTGTCATGATGGAGTTTTATTAGGTCAAGGCATAGCTGTTGATCCTTAGGGACATAAACCTTTCCGCGGTGGAGCAGCAGTCCGTGCTCGAAGTTTCATTCCACAAGGTTTTTCCTAAATTTGTGCTGTTCTGTAGTCAAAAGCGCATGATAATCCTTGGTCATCATGTCATCTGTGAGTGCCTTCTTGATCCTTTCCAGTAGTTGAGCATCATCAACTTCAGATGCATGAGCGGGTTGAATCGCATTGATAGCAAAAAATTTAGGTTTTAACAGCATTTGGTTTGAATTGTTGCTGTCTACCCCCTTTTCATGGTCTGGCCTCCTAGACAGAGGATCAGCACGTAGCATAGTCTTTCCAGGTCAATGACTAAGTATAAAATTGAATCGTGTGAGGAATAATGCCCAGCACGCTTGGTGCCGGGATAACTTCTGTGCTTGGCAGAAGTATGTAAGGTTGAGATGATCTGACCAAATCTCAATGAGTTCTGGGTGTCCTTCTAAATTGTGCCAGTATTCTTCCAGCACCCAAATAATTGCGAGCATCTCTTTGTCGTAAATCTCATAGTTTCTCTCATGTTCGTTGAGTGATTTGGAGTAGTATGTGACTGGATGCCATAGCTTGTCTTCTCCCAGTTGTTCGAGTATTGCTCCAGTTGCGTAGTCTGAGGAGTTGGTCTTTAGACGGTATGGTGCAGTGTCGTTGGGGAGTTGTAAGATCAGGGCTGATGTAAATGCCATTTTGAGTGCACTGAAGGCTTGGTCTTGCTCTTCCTTCCATTGCCAGGGCACGTCCTTACAGGTGAGAAGTGTTAAAGGTCTTGCAAGTTTCGCAAAGTCCTTTATAAATCACCTGTAGAAATTCGCGAATCCTAAAAAGGCCTGTACTTGTTTGACCTTAGTAGGTGCTGGCCAGCCAAGGACACCTTCGACTTTAGCAGGGTCCATCTGTATCGAGTTCTTGCTGATGATCATGCCAAGATACTCGATTGAGGACTGTTCAAAAAAGCATTTTTCTGGTTTGGCATACAAGTCGTTGTCCCGGAGGCACTGTAGAACTGCTTTTACTAGTCGTCGGTGTTCTTCAAGATCGTCCGTAAAGATGAGGATGTCGTCTAAGTAAACTACCACCTTTCCAGTGCGAATCAAGTCCTCGAGGACTGTATTCATCATTGTTTGGAAGGTGCTAGGAGCGTTGCAGAAACTGAAGTACATTACTGTGGGTTCGAAGAGGCCGCAATGTGTGATGAAGGCAGCCTTTTCTTCGTCTCCTTCCTGAATCCTTATGTTGTTGAAACCCCATCTCAGATCAAGCTTTGTAAATATGCTAGCTTGTGAGAGTCTGTTGATGAGGTCCGAAATGTGTGAGATTGGGAACTTGTTCTTCTTTGTTACTGCGTTGAGATTCCTGTAGTCTTGTACTAATCTCAGTGAGCCATCTTTCTTTTTGATGAAGAAGACGGGTGCTGCTGTTGGACTCCTTGATCTCTTGATGTATCCTTTGGCCAACTCTTGGTCTATCCACGTGTCGAGCGAATTTCTTTCCTGTAGGTTCATAGGATATAACTTTGCCAGGCATGGTAACGATGCCTCTGAAACAAGTTCGATTGGATGATCGTAAGGCTTTCTGGTGGGCATTCGTTCCAACTGCTTCTTGGAGAACACATCGCCATACTCATGGAAGTGTTTGGGGACATAGGCTGACCAGTAGTCTTTGTCCTGTTCTTTATTTTGCGGTGCTCTATCCTGATTCCTCTTGGTTTCAAGACCCATGATAAGTGATGCTATGGCCTGTGCATCAGGGTCTTCTGATAATGACACCCATCTAATGAAGCTGTCCATGTCATTCCAAGTGTCACCTAACTTCTGGGAACTGACGAACTCCATTAGATCTTCAATGTGGGGGATGTTTGTGTCTTCCAGGTCCTCCTCCTGGACTGCTACCTGTGAGGGTGCACATCATTGTGGGCATCGGGTGAACTCAATGGTAAGTTTTCCCCAATCCACTTTGGAATTGTGCTCTTTGAGGAAACTCATGCCTAGTATAATATCTTCGTGTCCTATATCGGTGACAAGAAGGCTCTGTCTGCTTGTATGGTTTCCGATAGTTATACTTAGAAGAACCCTTTTCTTAATGGTTCCACCCTTGTTGTGTGATGCATCTGCATTGTAAACCCTGATCTCTTTCTCGAGAGAGATCATAGCAAGATTCAACCTATCAACCAGCCATGGATTGATGTAACAAGAATATGCTCCTGAGTCGAGGAGCACCTCAGTCTGGGCTTTCCTTACTCCCTATTTGAGGTGAACAGGTAAATCGATCGCATGATTTGACGAACCAGTTGATGCAATATATAGAAAATCTGAAACTGGTACATGCGAGAGCGAGTAGGTACTGTTACAATGTTTATGAGAACTCTGGCCAGACCTCAGAGAACCCGCCGAAGAAAGTCCTCGTCACTTTTCACCTCCGTGATCCTAGCTGCTTTGACAGTTGGTTCCAGTTCCGCCTCCTTATCCTTTTCCTTCACGTCATAGCTGGCGAGGAAGGCACGGACTGCTTCTTTCCTTGCCTTGCCATCGTCAGAACTGCTTGATGCTGTTGGTGTCAATATTTTACTTGTTGCTTGTCCCCGTCTGGGCATTTTTAGTTTGCCTTTGTACTTGGGGTCAGGGCACTTCTGCTTGAATACGAAGGGATGCTTTCCACAACGTACGCAGAGTTTTCTCTCCAGCCAGCCTTCTTGTTCCTTAGTGAGTTGAGACACTCGGTCCACAACCATTGCGTTAGGATCCTTTGGGGCTCTTGGTGTCAATGATGATATGATTGCCATTCCGTGCTGTCCTGCCTTGTCGGCCCTGAACTTGGATTCGAGTTGGAGACAGAGGTTGAGGTACTCTGGCCATGTGATCGGATCTGCGATCCCTAGGCTATCTCGAGTTACCATTGCCTGGCGTACGTCCTTGCTTTGATGTTCAGCGATGTAACCGATGAGTGCAGTGTGCCCTAAGTTGGTCTTAGTGGTCCATTGACAGAACTGTTCTGCGAAGGAGACCATGGTTGGGTAGGTCTTTGTGCAGATCTCCTTCAAGTGCTGTTGCGCATCTTTGTCCAGGTCGAGGGTCCTGTAGTTGACCTTGAAAATGTCGACGAAGTCTTTTCAAGTGCCGAGTGCCTGCCGTGCTGCTGCCTTTGTTGCATATTCTGACATGTAAGTGAATGCACCTCCTTCTAAGTGCAGCAGTGCTGTGGTAATCTTGCATTTGTCATCGTTGATCTTATTCCACCACATCCAGATGCTGAGTTGTTGGAGCCAGTCCTCCAGACTTCCTTTGCCTAAGTAGTGTGGAGGTTCGGCTATCTTGACGTGCAGTTTGGACCATGCCAGAGGTGTGACCTTGCGTCATTGCGACATCGCTTGCTTTGAGTGAAGCTAACTCATGACGCAGCTTGGTGTTCTCGCTGCCTAGTTCCATCATCTTCTTCCCCATGTCTAGCATGGCTGCCTGGGTACTGGTAATTTCGTCATTAAGGACGATCATGTGTGCATCCTGGACCTTTATTCTGTCTGAGAGTTTCTCATTCTCAGACTTGAGTACTGCTTCCTTGAGTCGTCGCTCTGTTTGAGCTGATGCAATTGAGGCCTCAAAAATTCTTTTGTGCTCGTACATCTTATCGCCGAGTACATTGTACATTTTCTTGAGCTCGTTATCGACCAGTGACTTCATGACGATGATTACCCATTCAGGTACTTCGCCGAGTGCAGATTGCCTGATAGCATCTTCGAGATGCTCGTACTGGTGCCTGTCATAAGACCATGCAGGGGGTATGTAGGCAGGGAGGAGTGATGGAGTTGGGGATGGTGGTCCTCCAAGTTGTGATGCAGAGTCTTGTGGTGTTAGCTCCGGTGATGCTTGTCTAGAAGCACGAGGTGTGCTTCCATCATGTGCCTCAATGTTTGGATGCATGATGTCCTGCATTCTTTGTGCAAATGTCAACATTTGTGCACGTCCAGATTCTGACATTGTGTGGATAGAAATGTGTCTAGTTAAAAATAAAGCCTAGGTACTGCTTGTCCTTGACTTTGCCAATCTCCCTGATGATCTCGTTCAACCTCTGCTATTTCTCTATCTCCCTGAAGTTGATCCTGCCTATCTCCAGGCAGCACATATTGACGACTTGTTTCTCGATGAAGGTGTATTCACGAGTTCTCATGTATAGGTCTGCGCAGACCTTGTCCAACTCTGATGCGAGGAGTTGTACCTTCTTTCATTTGTCCTGATCGATCCTTTCCCAGAATGCTCCTAGTATCAGCTGCAATCTGAAGCAGGTGGCTGAGACCTGCTTCTTAAGTGTTTCGATATGGATGGTGGGCCTGATTCTGGATGAAAGAGGGCAGATGGGTCATGCGTGTGTGTTGACTTTGATGAAGTTGGGTAGGGGTCGCACTGGCTGTGGGGCGATGATTGTGGGAGGAACGGCATTGGAGGTAATGATCTCTGGGGGAGGTCTGGGCTTCCGACCATCTGTAGTGAGGCATCCTCTTCTGAGTTTGTAGCATTCAAGTGGGGGAGTGTGACTGCGAGGTTGGCGAATGATGCCTTGGACCCTGATATGTGTGGTGTCTACAACTCTGGCCACCGCGCACTGTCTGTCTGTAGAGGATGTGCCTAGTGAAGCTAGAGTGAGGAGCCTTTCTCGCTCCTTGTTGATTTCGAGGCATTTGTAGCCGGCGAATGGATCTTCTGCCTTGGTGACCTTGCGCTTTGCTGCCTTGGGCTGCTCAGTGTCTTGCTGAGGCTCACGCCTGGTAGAAGTCGGGTTGAAATGTATGTCAAAAAAGCTGCGTGCTACAGCTGAAACTGCTTGCACTGAAAATACGTGGCCACTTGTGTTGAACACTAAGCAGGGGTGCAGAAAATGTCAGATTGTTTCTGATGTCACAAAAGAATGGTCACGTGGAACGTGACGCCCTGATTCCCCTGATCCCTAAAGGTGGCTAAAGAGCCTAACACTCACTAGCTGTGAAGCAAGTGTCTGAAAGATTATAGATATATAGTGGAGCTTGGAAAGCTCAGTAGTCGACTGGGTAGTAGACGAGGAAAAACAATCTGAGGTTTCCTCCTCTACATGCTGGTCTTATATACATGTACAGCGGGCTATCTTACCTAAGCTACCTATCTACGGGTATAAGCTAATGGCCGTACATGAAACAATGGAATGTCCGGAAGTAGAACAATAAGTGGAAAGATCGATGGCTGCCACAGCAGCGTGTGCAAACATTGTGCCTATCTTGTTTTCCCTTTGTTCTCCGGTGAGAACATCATGCCTATCTGGCTTCTGGCTAAACTAATAGGAAGCGGAGGGCCAATGCGTAACAATAGTCCTTGTTCCCTTTGTTTCCAAATGGGTGCCTCTATTGTATCCTGGAATAGACAGGTCTGACCATATCATCCACAGGTCTGGACCATAACATGTGATGTAGACTATCACCTGATCCCTACATGTCGCGTCTGTGGCTGAGTGGTGTGGGATATTGGTGAAGCACGTGATCTGTGGTGTGAGTAAAGTCACGTGTGGACTTTGTGGTGAAAATCTGTGACAGCTATTCTACACCTATATAATGGCCTATGTACCTATCACAAAAACAACGAGGAGTTCACCCTTCAGATTTCAGTTCTACGACATATTCTTGATAGGGCAGCATGCCCTATTCAGTCTCACTTGTCTACATCTCCATATCATGTCTAGTTAGCTCTTGAAACTGCACCGGGCAGCACTACTCATAAGTGGCTCACCGCACAACTCGGAAAGTGCCCAGTAAAGTCACGTTATCACATTTTTCTCCTCACGCCACCTCATTTTCCCTCTCAACACCACCAGTCATGAGCTCTAGCAACTTGGATTCCCATCCCCATCAGACTCTGTAGCCTCAGCAAGCACCAGGGTCTCATCCCTAGTGCTGGGAAGAGCTGCATAGATGTCCCAGAGATCTAGAGAGTGCCCAAACCCCCTCTGTAGTGCTGGGGAGAGCTGCATATAGTGCCCAAGCCACAAGATTAGTCAGCCAGAGACCCACATCACCACTCGATCCTCGATCCTCGACAACCCATTCATCTGAAGCATGTCCTGTCCCCTTTATTTGATCTGCACATCCTATCCTCTTCTCAACTCATCTAGAGTCAGGGACACTCCTCTAGTCTGAATCACCACTCATCACTCTGTTTCAAGCACAATGCCGAATGACTCACAGCCACCCCTCAAAGCGTTATCAGCTGAAGTTCCTGTGACTGCAGCCCAAGGTGAATGGAGATGGACAGCTCTGATCTATCTTCCCTGAAGGGATAGGAGGTAGCTGGCAGCCAGAGTGCAGTTGAGCATATCAGCGACAAGGTATGCTCGCGTTCCTCAAGATATCAACACCTTGTCTCCAGCTTCTGTGTACGTGAAACTTCAGCATAGTAGTCAACATTTTCAGCAGTCGGTAAGATGAATGTATAGTGAGATTGAATGGAAGTGAGGAAGAGACCTGCATTGGTCTCAACTTGAGTATGTACGCTTCGCCACTCCTGTAACTTCTCAAGATATGCCACCACATATACATCCCAGAGTGACTCCTGTCTGAGAGTCTGAAAGTAGTGGTGCTCTTCTGCACGCCACTGCACAAGGTCTTCTTTCTTGACATCTAGTGATTGCATCGATTTGACAACAGCAATGGACTCCATCTCGATGACATTGAGGGCTTGAATATAATTATTGTAGATCATCATGCTAAGGCTCACGTACTTCTCATCATCCCATTAACAGAAGTACTTATCGATGTAGACATGTCGACGGTAAGCAGAGGCATACCGAGTCACTGGAGCAAGACTGTTCGATGCACTAAACATGTGTTTGAGAGTCTCACCGTCTTTGAGGCCTGTCCCTTTGATGACATTTGGGTGATTCTTGGTCTGACATGCATAGTTGTGTGTATATCTATGGAATGCATTGATGATCATGCAGCACAGCAGCCACTGCCATTCAGGATCGAGGGAGCTTCACTTGATTGTTTCTTCGAAGCTGCACCCAATGTTATAGTGTCTCAGGCTTCAATCTTCGAGAATGGCAACCATCTTAGCTATTATCGTGAGTGGATACTTTGCACTTTGAGTCACATAGTTAGCTCAGCTTATAGCAATCCAAAGATATAACTTACAGTTCACCGCTCCTCATCATGTCGCATATCCATAAGATAAAGCCATGATGGCATGCACTTGCAAATATTCCTGTCTCCTCGAATATACCCCACATTCACTTCTTACCTTCCGACGCAGCTGCTTTTCAGTTCTTCATGAATGATGTGACTTCATCTGCACCATCCGTGGAGTTGCCCTCTTCATTGTCATATTGATCCTCTTTGTCGCTTGTGTCACCATCGACGTCATCTTGCAATGAGTTGCTGACATGATTGCTTTGCTGCTTGCATGCGTCACCCTTGACCTCACCAGCAAAGTGGTTGATGAACTTGTCTGGCAGGTAATAATCACTTTCTTCGAAGACTCATGTATCTCCTCGGTGACATTCACTGACTTGTGCGATTCGCTTGAGGGAGTTGTTGCCATCCATGCTGAACATACAGCACCATCATAGCTTAGGCTCACCTTTGAGCTTTTCAATGAACCTTGTGAAAATTAAAGAATGATGCAGTCGACTAAGACATACAGTGACCCACAAAACTGTTGATAAGATTGCTTACTTCAACTTGTATGGTAAATACCTCCTCAACCACTGGGCTGAATAAATTGCATAAGAGCTCATTGGAAAGTCTATTATCATGGCTTTCCAATGCCGATTTTTTATATTTGTAGCATATTTTGATCCCAAGTTATTTGATACTCTTTGAGGACCACTCTTCTCAACAGTTTTGTGGCACATATTCAGGTTCTACAAAACTCATACTTTCAGTACTTGGTATAGCCTCCCTTTGCCTTCACAACTGCATCCACCCTCCTTGGCATACTTTCAATCAGATTCTGACACACTTCTTTTCCAATAGCCTCCCATTCCTTCTCTACCCTTTCCCACAACTCAGTAATTCTCTTTGGTGGATCCTGATACTTTGCAAGCTTCCTTTTGAGGTGACCTCACGGATGCTCTATGGGATTGAGATCTGGGGATTGAGAGGGCCATATCATGGTTGAAATCATGGTCTTTGAACCAATCCTTGGCCTTCTTGCTGGTGTGCTTGGGGTCATTGTCTTGCTGGAACACCACATCTCCACAGTTTTGCCCCAATTTTCCAGGCTATTCTGCAGCTCATCCTCCAGAATGCTGACATAAAGGTCTGCATCCATCCTGCCATCAATCTTGCAGGCATACCCCACACCATCCCAGCCCATACAGCCTCACATCATCAAGGATCCACCTTCAAACTTCTGGGTCCCTTTCACCAACCTATCACTGAGGCTCTCTCCCAGCTTCTTCCACATCCATTTCCTTTCATCTGATTCCATCCTGTGAATCTTTGTCTTATCTGACCATACCACCCTTCTCCAGTCCTCTACAGTCCAATACTGGTGAGCCAAAGCGAAGTTCATCCTCTCCTTTTGATGCCTTGCAGAGAGTAAAGGCCTTTTTCGCTTCACTACAGCCTTCATTCCTGCCTTCTTCAACCCTCTTCACACTGTCTCTGCATTGACAACCCTCTCAGTAACATCTTCAGGAGCTCTGGCCACAGCAGGAGATGTGGTAGCCTTGCCAGTCTCAATAAGTCGAGTAGCATAGCAAAGATTGGCAGTAGTAAGAAGGGAAGGACACCCTCCTTTGGCCTTAGGAATGGTGGGGCAGTGTGTGGAGCACAGTTTACTGATGGTAGAATAGTGTATCCCAGTCAAAGCTTCAATTCTTGAAGAAATTTGCCATTCTGAAGCAAAGCGATGACATGGTTAACAGTTTCAGTAGCAACAGCTTTTGGCATGATATTGGTTGAGTGTGAACAGTTGTGTATGGCTGTTTGTATATTGTTCATGTTGAAACATAAACATCCAATTAATATTTCCACAAGGAACCCTGTCAACACATCAAAAATCACAATTTTCTGAGAGCTTATGTGTGTGCCACAAAACTGTTGATAAGAGTGGCCCTCAAAGAGTATCCAATATCTTGGAATCAAAATAGGTTAAAAATGTAAACAGAGTTGCATTGGGAAGCCACGATGATAGGATTTCAAATGGGCTCTTAGGCAATTTATTCAACCCAGGGGTTGAGGAGATATTTACTATACAAGTCAAGGTAAGCAATCTTATCAACAGTTTTGTGAGTCACTGTACCTCATACGCACATGCCGGGCATGCATTGAGTACACGTTAATTAAGTGAGTCCCTCCCGAGAGACTTCTCGATGAGCTTGCAGGCACTGTAAAGAACCATTAGCAAGCCATCTCTAGAATGAGACAATAGCATACCTTATAGTAGTGGCACAAAAACTTCGTGCAGGCCTCCATGCTAAAGGAAGCCTTGAAAAGTCAAATGCAGTGGAAGAGTTCCAGCATCTTGAATGAAATAGCAAGGAAGGGGGAAGCAGGTGTAGTGTCGAGGTAGCCATTGAGGATGAGAGCTTCTGCAGGTGAGTTGATGTCCTCGCAATGGTGAATGTGAATTGAGGATATGAGAGTGTACATGTCAAGTACATCGATGTCGAAGTCATATAGTGATTCTTCAAGGAAATGGCTGTGACATGATGACAACGAGTTTTCCTGCCAGCAGAGATAAGCCTCCACAAGCTTGGGAAGAAGGGGGCACCAGTTTTCATCCATACGGTCCACACGATGCCACCAAGTTCATGCATCTTGATACCAGTGAGCCTTCCATCTATGATAAGAGGATACGATGATATGCTCAACCACGTCCTGGCCATGAGCAGCGCTCCTAATCAAACCCCCTACTGGTGGAAGGTGAACTGAGGCTCTGTCCGTCCACGGTCCCTTTGGGCTATGATCGCAGAAAACTTCAGATGATAACGCAGTGACGGGCAGCCATGAGTCATTTGACTGTGATGCTTGAAACGGAGTCGGATTGTCAAAGGTTCTGGATTGGTGAGTGTCGGACTCGACTGTATGGACGCCTCTGATCAGGAAACAGTCAAATGCTGGAATGCGGGGGTGTGTGGGTGTAGAATGCGATTGGCGACTTCCGTACTCACGAACTGTAGTGGCTGAAGGTCTGGGCTGGGGCATGAGGACCTTCTATATCTGGAAAGTGCTGGTCAAGTGCCGATGAGCAACCCCTAACTGCCTCTGAACTGGGTCAAGTGCCAATGAGCAACCCCTAACTGTCTCTGAGCTGGGACGAGCACTGACAATGAAGCCCTGAGCACTTTCGAATGGGAATGAGCACCGACGATGAACTCCTGGGCGCTAGTGAGGCTATGGGATCTAATGGGGATGGAATCCTGGTTTGAGACTCGTGACTGGTGGCATGCGAGCAAAATGCGATGGCGTGAGATACGAGAATGCGATAATGTGACTTATCTGGCTGAAACTCGAGTCGAGCTAGAGGCCACTGCTCTGAGTGCTGCCTCTCTCAGTGTCGAGAATCCCAGACATGTAGAATATGATCGCAATAGACATAGACATAGTCAGGCATGATGCCCTAGCATAGACAAGATGAGAACTGAGCACTGCTGCATGGGAAAAACTCCATCTAAAACTCTCTTATTATTTCTATGTACAGTGTAGATTATATAGTGGATCAGAAATGAGCCAGCTGAGTCACTGAAACGTGTTTCTGATCATACATTGTGTTTCCGATCCATTGAAACCTGTCGCAGAGCCCATACCTGCCCCCTCCCCATATCATACATTTGGTGAACTGGAAGTCTGGCCCTGTCAGGGTCTGTCAGTCTGCTACCCGGTCGCATTCCACTTTCACGCTGCACCTTGTAATCGGCTATGCTTCCTCGTGGCTCGCTCGTTATTTTCACACCTCATGTTCACCTCCTGACCCCTTCATGCAGTGCCATGTTCCCAGGCTATCAGTCAGGTCTTCTTTGCCCACTCTGGACTGTTTTGGCTCAGTGTTTGTCTTTCTGGATCGTGGCGACTCACTATCTGATTGTGTGATAGTCAGACACAGTTTCTGGCATTTTTTGATCACAGAATATCTCAGTGCATATCATCTTCCCCATTCTGAGATCTGGACTGTCCTCAGTTCATCAGGCTTGCATACTTTTAGATAGCATGACCTGGCTGTCGGTTCCCAGTTCTTCACCGCTATGTCCCACACTGATGGTGTCTTCAGCCTTGCTACTCACGCTCACAGTCTCTATCCCATTGACGGTGCTTGCATTTTGCTACTGCAGCACCTGGACAATCTCGTTTTCATGTCGCCCACTCCTGATGCTCATGCGTTGATCTGGCAGGGCTGGGCCACATCATTTTTCGCTTACGAGGTAAATATTCCGTGTCGCAATCTGCCTTCTGACGGTTAGCACTGCGGCCTTCCAGTTATGCATGACCTGTGACTATCTGAACCGTGCCAAGGGTTTGCTGTATGAGGTCAATTTGGTGTATGACTGGCTTGTGCTGAATGCAAGCCCTGACTTTGATTGGATCCCAGCAGTAGTCCCTTCCTCCCTGAGAGGTTATTCTGAGGCTGTCGGGACTGCTGACCCAAGTCGTTCTCCTGCTGTGATGGCTGAGATCATGCAAGAGATCGTCGAGGCTGCAGACCATGGTGATTTTGACAAGTTTCCTGAAGGTCGCGACCATACTTGCGACCACTTCTTAATGGCGTACATGGCAAATGACATTTTTGTAGATCGGCACGACCGTACATTCCTTGGGCAGACCATCCCGATTGACTGCTGGTGAATAGACTATGATAGCTGACACGTTCCTTCTTCTTCCGCTGTGTCTCATGCTATGGCAGAGATTCTTCAGGATGCGGTCAAGCATGAACCTGAAGTTGTTGCAGCGACTCCGAGGGTGCAGTCACGTTCGGCATGAGTCGTGAGTACAGCATTGTCCGTGGTTACCACCAAGTCTTCCGAGTCAGATACACTGTGCGAGTACTACGTCACCATCCACACTCTCCCAAAGTGTGTGCAGGTCGCATTTCTGAGCTTCAGCAAGCCGTGGTCGCATACCAGGGTGTGTCTGGTCGCTTTCTTTATATTTGGCTCATTGCTTACGCTCCGGCCATCAGTGCTCCAAGTGCCTGGTGGACAGTGACTGTATGATCATGCCCTCTGACCACAGTGGGCAGGCTTGCATTTGCTGCCAAATGTTGCACCTCAAGTGCTCATTTGTTCAGGTTCCTGCTAGTACGTTCCTCTTTTCTTTCGATCGCAAATACTGTCATACTGATGTTGTCCCTTTCATGATCACAGATGCCAACTCACTTGCAGAGACTGAGAGAATTCTTAGCAAAGTTCGTGGGCTGGCCATTCCCAATGCCCTGTTGGTCAAGATCTATAAACAGGAGTGCACGTGACTGGTTGTGGAGGTGACTCGCATTTGTGAGTGCCTCCAGTTCTTGAAGACCTTCCTGGCCATGAATGGGCAAGCCGTGTAGCCTAAAATCATCTCGATTTGTCCTTCGTATACTCCGCTTTCTCATGTACAATAGTCCGACTGCGTTCGCCTCTGGCGTGGTGCCGTGAATCCATTGTTTTTGAGTGGCTTCGATCAGAGTTGGCTCGCATTTTGGTCCTGCAATAGAAGTTCTGTCTGAGTCACTAAAACCAGCCTCCTGAGAAAGCCGACTGGCTCTACCGCATGGTAGAGGATGATACCGCGAGGTTTTAACGACGTGTTCACGTGTTTGAGCTTGGCCAGTTTAAAATTTTCTGCAATGGCGCCTAACTCACCTCTCCCTCTTCCTTGATCTCTCAGCTCCTTGATGGGTGACCCCACTACTCCATCATCCTCTCAATGTCCTGCAACTCCAGTCACTTCTCCACACAAGGTACGCCTGTCCTCTAAACCTTTTGAGCTTTTTGCAGCGCTAACTTCTTTCCTTGACACCTAGGCGGCGGACTCGAAGGATGCTGTCATGGGCGTCATTTACTCCACTTGGAAGGTGTTGCATGAGGCAGAGCCTCTAGATCCAGCTGTGGATTCTGAATTCCTGATACGTGAGTTCCTTTCTGCCCTGGTAAATGAACGCTCTGTCGTACTCGCAGCTGGCTAACTTGCTCCCTTCTCTAGCATGATCTTCGTGCCTTTTCAGACTTGGTATTGCAAACACGCTATACCCAGTCTTGCCAAAAAGCCCAGGTGCATCTTGACTCCTTCGTTCAACCGTTGTGGCTATCGTGGTGCGCAGAGTTGATCTCGCCTGAGCGGGCTGCTGCCTTCTCAGTGAACAAGGTGCGTGTGCTGGACTGTGATCTCTTGTCCTCTACTAACATGATCCTTTGAATCTCTCTAGGAACTGAGCCCCCCTCCAGTGGCTGAGGCTTTTGCACATACTTTTTCTGATACTGGGGAGGTTGCGGCCTCTGACTCTCCAACCGCTTCCACCGGCGTCGACGATACTCTTCTCTCAGTTGCTCTGGCCTCTTTTTCTGTGGTGGCCATGCCTGTCATGGCTTCTGCTGCTCTTGGTGATCCTGTCCCTAAGTTCGAGTTTCAGGCTCGTGCAGCCAACCCGGTCACTATCAACCCTCCTTCTGACTCCGATACTGCAGCCATGGAGGTTGATTCTCCACTCGCTACCATGGTCAATAAACTTCCCTCTGCACATGTCTCCGAGACCATCGAGCTCTCCAGCAACAATGAGGATGACAGTGACAGTGACGAGGTCAAGTTCATAGGTGGCACGATCCCCAACTTGTCTTCAGTGCATTTGAAGAAGGGCAAGGGCCGCAGTCGCAAGTCTATCAAAGCTTCCAAAATGACTACGACCTCAGAGGACCAGTATGTGCACATGCCTGTGTGCATCTTTTGTGATCGCTCCCTTCCTTCAGAGTATCTTCCAGCTTGGCAGAAGCCATCTATCGCTTTTTTGGTAAGTGCTTGCCTGGCCCACGCTTTTCCATTGCTAACTCCTCTTTCTAGTGTCACTACTGCCTTCTTTCTGACAAGGTGTCTCATACTTGCACGTTAAGTGAGTTTCATCCTAAATGCCGCAAGTGTCACCATGACCACAAGGCCTGCAAGTGGTGAATGTGCGATACGGTCTCTGACATTGACGATGCTGATGGCTGGCTTTCACTAAAGAAGCTGTACCATCAAAGGGACTGGCCACTGCCCAAGATGTCAGATGCTTCAGTGATTGCGAAGGCTTCCAGTCACCAGGGTGACTACGACAAGCAGATGCATGATGCAAACACTGCCGGCAGTGATTATGCTGCAGAGCTCAAGCTTTCGCTGGACACACCGATTGATGAATATGAGACTGCGATTGCTCTGACCCCATGCCTTCATAGGCCCCCTTCCTTTCTCATTTTGTTCCTGGCTAACTGACCTCCCTCCAGGTCTGGCCCATACCTTACCCGACATGCCCAAGCCCGATGTTGAGTTCGATGCTGAAGATGCACCTGAGGTTGTGACCGTCAAGCAAGAGAAGGGCACTGCCGGGCCTTCTCATTGTAAGCTGGTGATTCCTCCACCACTGCGTGGTATATTTTTTTCTGCATCATTACTTCTTTGCTAACAGTTTCTTTAGATCATTTCGACAGGCCTCCCAAGCGTCCTCGCTTTGAAGACTCTGACCCTGATGACATCATGATGCAGCACACCCACACTGACACCATCGTTGTTCCATCAACCAAGGTCCTCAAGCCATGCTCATCGAAAGGCAAATCTCATGCAAAGGGCTCCTCCAAGGTTGCGACCATGAAGTCAGAGCTGATTCACGTTTTGACAGCTGTCATCAAGCCCTCTGCAGCTAGTACGCAACTTGAGCAGATGATTGAGCTTTCACAACAGCTCCTCGAGGAGAACCATGCCTTGAGGGCTCGCAAGTCGTGACTTCATTGGTGTGCTGGGCTTGGGCTGAGGCGATGCAAAGTGGGCCATCCACATATTTCTTCACATCTCTTTCGTGATCTCTCCCTCCGCGCGTGTGGAGCAAGTGTATTAGTTAGTCATCTTGAATAAACTGTGTGCCGAAAAGCCTTGCATGATCTTGTCTGACCGAAATATTAAGAAATTTGCCACCGAATACGATAGTCTTGTTCAAATCCTTATACTTGTCTATTCCGACTCATTTGCATTGTACTGGTCCTGCGGTCCTTCATCTTCTTCCCCTGCCTCCTCATCTTCTTGTTCTTCATCTGGTTCCTCTTCTCCTTGGTCGTCCGCCTGGTGCATCTCCTTCAATCTGTTTTCCGATGCGTTCAACATTTCTTCTGTGATTGCAATCTTCTTCCTTGTCGCAAAGGGCACCACCCTGAATGCAGCAATTGGTCAGTCCAATACTGCTCCATCCAACTCGCAGAGCACGTATGCTCCTCCCCGATTGCAAAACAGCACAATATATGGTCCAATATAGTGCGGTCTCATTTTCTGATTGAGTGCCTTGTCCTGCATATGCTGAACCAAGACTAGGTCTCCACGCTTGAAGTCAAAATCCTTGATCGCATTCTTGTGGACTCGCTCGAATCATCTGGCTGCTTCTCTTCTGGCTTCGTAGACTGCGTTCTGGATTCTTGTGACCTGTTCACGGCGCTTCGGCAACACTTCAGCTCGACTCGCAATTAGGTTGGTTGTTGTCACCATTCTGACTGGGGCTGGAATCAAATATGTTGATACGCACCGAGGTATTCTGCAGTCGGAAAATGCCAGAAACTGTGTCCGACTATTGCACAATCGGATAGCAAGTCGCCACGATCTGGAAAGACAAACACTGAGCCGGAATGGTCCAAAGTGAGCAAAGAAGACCTTACTGACAGCCTGAGAACACGGCACCACATGAAGGGGTCAGAAGGTGAACATGAGGCGCAAAAATAATGAGCGAGCCACGAGGAAGCATAGCCAATTACAAGAGGCAGTGTGAAAGCAGAACGCGACTGGGTAGTGGACCGATGAACCCTGGCAGGGCAGGACTTCCAGTTCACCGAATGTATGATATGGAGAGGGGGCAGGGACGAGCTCTGCAACAGGTTTCAATGGATCGAAAACACAATGCATGATCGGAAACATGTTTCAGTGACTCAGCTGGCTCATTTCCGATCCACTATATAATCTACACTGTACATAGGAATAATAAGAGAGTTTTAGACGAAGTTCCCCATGCAGCAGTGCTCAGTTCTCATCTTGTCTACACTAGGACGTCGTGCCCGACTACGTCTACATCTATTGTGATCACATTTTACATCTCTGGGATTCTCGACACCGAGAAAGGCAGCACTCTCAGCAGTGGTCTCTAGCTCGACTCGAGTTTCAGCCAGATAAGTCACATTATCGCATTCTCGTATCTCACGCCATCGCATTTTGCTCGCACATCACCAGTCACGAGTCTCAAACCAAGATTCCATCCTCATCGGATCCCATAGCCTCGCTAGCACCCAGAAGTTCATCGTCGGCACTCGTTCCAGTTCGGAGGCACTCAGGGCTTCATCGTCGGTGCTCATTCCAGTTCGAAAGTGCTCAGGGCTTCATCGTCAGCGCTCGTTCCAGTTCAGAAGCAGTTAGGGGTTCATCGTCGGTGCTTGACCTAGTTCGAAGGCAGTTAGAGGTTGCTCATCAGCGCTTGACCCAGTTCAGAGGCAGTTAGAGGTTGCTCGTCGGTGCTTGACCCAGTTCGGAGGCAGTTAGGGATTGCTCATCGGTGCTTGACCAGCACTTTCCAGATATAGAAGGTCCTCGTGCCCCAGCCCAGACCTTCAGCCACTACAGTTCGCGAGTACAGGAGTCACCAATCGCATTCTACATCCACACATCCCCGCATTCCAGCATTTGACTGTTTTCCGGTAGGAAACCTCCCTACAGTCGAGTCTGACACTCACCGATCCAGAACCTTTGACAATCTGACTCAGTTTCAAGCATCACAGCCGAACGACTCAAAGCCACCCGTCACTGCATTATCATCCAAAGTTTCCTGTGACCGTAGCCCAAAGGGATCGCGGATGGACAGAGCCCTGGTTTGCCTTCCACCAGTAGGGGTTTGGTTAGGAGCACTGCTCACGGCCAGGACACAGTTGAGCATATCATTTCTGGAGCCCACTGCGAGGGGTGGAGAGGATTTAAAGTTTCACAGCACTGAGTGATCAGCCTTACAATCAGAAACCAAAGAAGGAGTTCAGTATCCCCTTGAAACAGAGTCGGGATTACCACAATAGGTGAAACATTGGACGAAGAAGCCTTCTCGTCATTCAATCCAAGACTTAGGTGACTTCACGAGTTTCAGAGGGCCAGATTCGAGCGAGCAGAAGAAGGCCGACCACACTTAGCCAATTTTCGACCATCTCCATCATTCGAAACACGTTCCTCAGCTTCGTGATCGACATCACCAGCTTCTAGAATCCCCAGTCCACTTAGTTCGCTTACCCCGCTATCGCACCATTCGTCTGAGTCTTCGACAGTAGAAGCCCAGTCAGAACACATCTCCAAGGCTTCATCACAAGAAATCCCGCTTAGAACCCTTCTAGATGAGCTAGAAGCAGCTTTCGCAGCCGAACAAGCATCGAATCCAGTCAAGAACCCATCTCAAACACCTAATTTATCGACCATCACAGCCACAGTTATGATGGAAACTGTAATAACCAATCAGATGCTGTTCTGTGATGATCGATCGGCACCTACCTTCGATCCTGATCAGCCAAGAACTCTCTTTCGCTTCTTCGACAACCTAGAAATCCTATTTATGCATTGCCAAGTAAACACCGAAGCGGAAAAGAAGCTATGGATGAAACGTTACCTCAATATAGACGTTGCCGATCTCGTTGAGTCACTTCCTGAATATACCGATCGAACGAAGACCTATGTCGATTTGCGACAAGCCATCCAGGAGCTGTATCCAGGGGCAGATACAGAGTGAAAGTGGAAAGTGCGAGACATGGATCTCTTAGTCAGAAAGCGAGCCTGACTGGGAATTCAGACCATCACCGAACTAGGGAACTATCATCGAGAGTTCCTAGCCATCACCTCGTTTCTCATTGAAAAGACTCACATTTCGGAGTCGGAACGCAATCGCGCATTCGTTCGAGGATTTTCACCGGAGCTATGGAATCGGATTTCGCAACGCCTACAGCTGAAGCAGCCAGACCATTATCCAGATGATCCCTACTCGGTAAACGATGTCTATGAGGCAGCAAAGTTTGTGTTGCACGGCACTAGCACAGGGCCGACCACAGTAAAGCCAAATGTGACTGCTTCGACTAGCAGCCCATCGGTGATCAAGAGCGAGAATATTTCCTTGCTCATCAAAAGCTTGGTCAAGTCAGTTCAGATGCTCACAGCAGCTGCGACGAGGGGAATTGCGAAGCAGAATGGGAGGCAAACTGCAGCAGCAAGCAGAGCACCTATCACAAATGGAAATCCGAGTGGATTCTGCCACTATTGCGGAGAAGCCGGAGGTAGGATTGGAACATGCAAGCATGTCAAGGAGGACATAAAGAGCGGCAAGTGCATGCAAAATGCAGCCGAAAAAGTTGTCCTACCGAACGGCACCTTCATCCCTCACACAATTCCAGGCATCACGATTCGTGATCAGATTTATGAGTGGCACAGGCGCAACCAGACCCCAGTCATGCCATCGGTCTCAGCAGCGAATCTATTTGAGGTCTTGGAAGACAAAGCCAGCTCATTCTCGATAGGTGCAGAAGATAGGATCGAAGCTCTGGAGCAAGAGTTGTTCAATCTAAAGTGATCATGACCAGTCTTCGACGGAGTTCATATGCCACTGAGGCGACCGGCAGGAGCAGCCACAAAGCCAGCACAGTCTGAGAAGGCACCCGAACAGCAGAAGCCTCAGGCGGAGCCAGAGAAGGCCACTGAGAGCGCACCGAGTTCGTCTATGCCAGTAGTCGCAGACCCAGTTCCAGAGCATCCTTACCGATCAGTCCGAGACGCAGTATATGTTCCACCGAACACGTGTAATTTCGGGCAAGCATCAAAGCCTGGAGCACGAGATGCAGCTTATCGCAATGCACCGCCAGTCTACCAGCCAGAGCTTGCGACTACAGTTTTCGAGCGATCGATGAAGTCATCAGCAGTAACATTGTCCATGGAGGAGTTGCTGTCAATATTGCCAGACGTGCGCAACAAGTATCATGAAGCATGCACACCAAAGCGAGTAGTACCTCCAGGTGCGACTGGAATGGCGACGATCTTCGAGAATGCGGAAGACAGCGGTTCTACAATTGGACAGGAGGAAGAGTTCACCTGTCAAGGGGAGCCTTTAGCAGCAACGGGATCAGTCATTCCTGATCCATATGATGCCTACTTGAAGCACGTTCACATTGGAGAAGAGCCAGAACAGTTGACAGTCGCAAAAGACTCGCATGCATTGCGATCGATAGTCGCCCTCATCGACAACAAGGAGCGAGTACAGGCGATCCTAGATCCAGGATGCCAGATTGTCGCAATGTCGGAAGATGTCTGCCTCTCGCTGGAGCTTATTTACGATCTGACAATAAAGCTCAGCATGCAGTCTGCGAACGGAGAAGTCGACCAGTCGCTCGGACTCATTCGCAACGTACCATTCCAAGTCAGAGATATCGTCCTCTACTTGCAAATCCACGTCATTCGCACAGCCGCATACGATATTCTTTTAGGACGACCATTTGACGTGCTCACCAAGAGTGTGGTGCGCAACTTCTTCGATGAGAATCAGACAGTTATAATCGTATGTCCCAACACAGGAAGAGTCGCAATGATATCTACGATACCAAGAGGACCACCACAAGTCAGGGCACAGCATTTGTGATCGAAGGATCTGGGTTTTCACTAATGGAAGATATGAGTACCGAAAGCAGCGGAATGGCAGTAATCATTGATGTAAGCAGCACAAATACCCCTATTATATCAGCCTATTCCCCAGTCATATCTTCCAATCCCGTTTCTGTTCAGTCAAGCTATTTGCGAGCCTCAGGACAGGCCCTCGATGCAGTATCATCATTGTACACAGTCACCTCAGATTTTTGACTGACCCCTCGAACCTTGACTTTGTGACTGCTACAGATGATCGTAGGTCACAATTGTGATCTAGAGTCAAGCTCGAGAGCAGGCTATGCTGTGATCAAGAAAAAGTACAAGCCAGTCACGCTAAAAACTTGACCAGTAATTGCATCGGTACCTGAGCAATTCTGAATCGTTCGACGAATCGTTGGAGATCCTTTGCGACACCTATCTAAGCTTCCAGAGCGGCCGGCTCCATTCTTTCCAATCGGTCACTATACGAAGGAATGCATGGAGGCTTTGGATGTGGTGCACCAGCCAGAATTCTTATGGCCAGAAGAGTAAGCTCTCATGCACGCATTCATGTGTCTGCACAATCAGGCATTCGATCAGAGCGATTCCGAGCAAGGACGATTCAAGTTGCAGTATTTCCCACCGATCGATTTTTCAGTCATCCCACATCAGCCATGGGTTCAGCGGAACATTCCGATTCCACCGGTCATTTACAAGGAAGTCTGCGCGATTATCAAGAAGAAGCTGGATGCCAGAGTCTACGAGCTCTCAAACTTCTTATATCGATCGCGATGGTTCTGCATCATAAAGAAGGATGAAAAGTCTCTGCAACTTGTTCACAGTCTCGAACCACTTAACGTCATCACAATCCAGCACTCAGGAGTTACGCCGACTTCAAAGCATCTAGCAGAGCAGTTCAGCGGTCACGCCTGTGGAGCCATGCTCGATCTATATGTTGGATACGATGAGAGACTCATAGCGGAGACATCACGTGACCTCACCATGTTCCAGATGCCTTTTGGTGCTTTGCGACTCGTCACCCTTCCGATGAGATGGACAAACTCGGTGCCGATCTTTCACGATGATGTCATGTACATTTTGCAATCAGAAATCCCTGCATTCACCATGCCGTACATCGATGATGTCCCAGTCAAAGGTCCAGTGACTAGATATCTCAATTTGGATGGAAGCTTCGAGATGATCGCAGGCAACGATGGCATTTGACGATTCATCTGGGAACACTTCCAGAATCTTAATCACATTGTGCAGCAAATGAAGTATGCTGGAGGTACCTTCTCGGGAACGAAGTTAACACTATGTGCCGAAGAGATCACGGTTGTCGGACACAGGTGTACTCCAATTGGATGATTGCCAGATGAATCGCGAGTCTGGACAGTCAGAAATTGGGGCCCATGCAAGGACCTATCGAAAGTTCGAGCTTTTCTAGGCACGATCGGAGTTGCGAGGATCTTTATCAGGGACTTTGCAAAGCGAGCGCACTCACTTGTGCAGCTTACTCAAAAAGGAGTTTCATTCGAATTCGACAAGGTGCAGCTCAAAGCGATGGAAGACCTGAAGCAGGCATTATTGGAGTCGCCAGCTTTGCGAGCAATTGATTACGACTTGTCAGCACCAGTTATTCTTGCAGTGGACACGTCTCTGATCGCAGTCAGATATCAGTTGTGCCAAGGTGCAACTGACAGATCGAAAAAGTGGTTTTTCAATCGGTTTGGGTCTATCACGCTCAACGACCATGAGAAGAGGTTTTCGCAATCGAAGCTCGAGCTCTACGATCTATATCGTGCATTGCGAGCACTCAAGGTCTATCTAATCAGCATTTGCAACCTGATAGTCGAAGTGAATGCAAAGTACATTAAGGGCATGTTGCAGAACCCAGACATTGCTCCGAGTGCAAGCGCTAATCGTTGGGTCATTGCGATGCTCATGTACCAGTTCCGACTAGTCCACATCCCAGGAGTCATGCATGGTCTAGATGGATTATCACACCGACCGAGACAGCAAGGCGACCCACCACCAGAGCTGATCAAGGACACCAACTTCAATGACTGGGTGGATCGCATGAACGGCTTTATGCATCAAGTGCTTCCCTGAGCACAGCTTCCGAGCAATCTGCCGTCGACCGAGAATGGTCGATTTTTCGAACGGAAGAGGAGCCAGCCACGCAATCAGTTTTTGTGCTTCTAACTCAAAATGATGATGGATTAGAAACCATGCAAAATACTCAGGACCTGAAGGTGGTCAGCTACAAGGACATTTCACGATCTGCACAAGCCAGATGGAATGACCATCTTATTGCTCTAATTACTGACTGGCTAGAAATGTTGCAGCAACCGGAGAATTACTCGGACAAAGAATATGATCGAATGCTCAAGTATGCGGTCCACTTCTTCAAATGCGACAGACGTCTCTGGAGGAAAGATGGACAAGGATCGCACAAGCTAGTCATATTACCAGAAAACCGACTGCGGGTCCTCGCTGGAGCACATGACAAACTTGGACATCGAGGCATTTTTCTGACTCGGTCGTTAATTCGCGAATGCTTTTGGTGGCTGGACGTCATGGCCAACATCGCTTGGTTCGTCAAGACTTGTGTAATATGTCAAAAGTGACAGATTCACCAGATTCTCATTCCACCGATTGTTGCGATTCCAGCCCCGATATTTGTGAAGATATATATCGACACAATGCATATGCCGCCCTCAAACGGATTCAAGTACATTGTGCAGGGTCGGTGTTTGCTCACCCACTATCCTGAGTTCTGTATGCTTCGAGCAAAAATGGCAAAGACCCTCGGCGATTGGATTTTCGAAGATATACTCTGTCACTGGGGGGCGCTATCAGAAATTGTAACCAACAATGACACGCCATTCGTAAAAGCAGCAGCCTATCTGGAGAAGAAATATCACGTCAAGCACATCCGGATAAGTGGCTACAACTCACGAGTGAATGGAATCGTTGAGCAACCACATTTCGACATTCGGCAAGATCTATTCAAGGCTGCTGACGGAGAGGAGCGCAAATGGAGTCAAGTCGCACATTCCATTTTCTGGTCGGAAAGAGTAATGGTTAGAAGATGCATGGGTTGCTCACCCTATTTTGCAGTCACAGGCACCAATCCAGTCCTACCACTTGACATCATTGAAGCAACGTATTTGATTCCAGCCCCAGTCGGAATGGTGACAACAACCGACCTAATTGCGAGTTGAGCTGAAGCATTGCAGAAGTGCCATGAACAGGTCACAAGAATCTATAACGCAGTCTATGAAGCCAGAAGAGAAGCAGCCAGATGATTCGAGCGAGTCCACAAGAATGCGATCAAGGATTTTGACTTCAAGCATGGAGACCTAGTCTTGGTTCGGCATGCACAGATCGAGAAGGCACTCAATCGAAAAATGAGACTGCGCTATATTGGACCATATATCATGCTGTTTCGCAATCGAGGAGGAGCATACGTGCTCTGCGAGCTGGATGGAGCAGTATTGGACCAGCCAATTGCTGCATTCAGGGTGGTGCCCTTTGCGGCAAGAAAAAAGATCGCGATCACAGAAGAAATGTTGGACGCATCAGAAAACAGATTGAAGGAGATGCACCAGGCAGACGACCAAGGAGAAGAGGAACCAGATGAAGAACAAGAAGATGAGAAGGCAGGGGAAGAAGACGAAGGACCACAGGACCAGTACGACGCAAACGAGTCGGAATAGACAAGTATAAGGATTCGAACTAATCATTCAATCATATATAGGCAAGGACTCAGCTAAAGACTCAAGGATTCGAACAAGACGATTGTATTTGGTGGCAAATTTCTTAATATTTCGGTCAGGCAAGATCACGCAAGGCTGTTCAGCACACAGTTTATTCAAGACGACTAACTAATACACTTGCTCCACGCGCGCAGAGGGAGAGATCATGAAGGAGATGTGAAGAAATATGTGGATGGCCCACTTTGCATCACCCCAGCCCAAGCCCAGCACATCAACAAAGTCACGACTTGTGAGCCCTCAAGGCACAGTTCTCCTCGAGGAGCTGTTGCGAAAGCTCGATCATTCGCTCGAGTTGCGTACTAGCTGCAGAGAGCTCAATGATGGCTGTCGAAGCACGAATCGGCTCTGACTTCACGGTCGCAACCTTGGAGGAGCCCTTTGCATGGGATTTACCTTTCGACGAGTGTGGCTTGAGGACCCTGGTCGGCAGAGCGACGATGATGCCGGCATGGGCATGCTGCATCATAATGTCATCAGGGTCAGAGGCGTCAAAGCGAGGATGCTTGAGAGGCCTGTTGAAACACCCTAAAGAAACTGTTAGCAAAGCAGTAATGAGGCAGAAAGGAACATACCACGCGGTGGTGGAGGAATTGCCAGCTTACGACGAGATGGTCCGGTGGTGCCCTTCTCTTGCTTGACGGTCACAACCTCAGGGGCATCTTCAGCGTCAGACTCAACATCAGGTTTGGGCGTGTCGGGTAAGATATGGGCTGGACCTGGAGGGAGGTCAGTTAGCCAGGAACGAAACGAGAAAGCAAGGAGGCCTACAAAGGCATGGGGTTAGAGCAATCGCAGTCTCATATTCGTCAATCAGTGTGTCCAGCAGAAGCTCGAGCTCTGCGGTGTAATCACTGCCAGCAGTGTTTGCATCACGCATCTGCTTGTCATAGTCACCCTGGTGACTGAAAGCCTTTGCAATCACTGAAGCATCTGGCATCTTGGGCAGTGGCCAGTCCCTTTGATGGTACAGCTTCTTTAGCGAAAGCCAGCCATCAGCATCGTCAATGTCAGGGACTGTATCATGTGTCCACCACTTGCAGGCCTTGTGGTCATGGTGACACTTGTGGCATTTAGGATGAAACTCACTTAACGTGCAAGTATGAGACACCTTGTTAGAAAGAAGGCAGTAGTGACACTAGAAAGAGGAGTTAGCAATGGAAAAGCGTGAGCCAGGAAAGCGCTTACCAAACAGGTGATAGATGGCTTTTGCCGAGCCAGGAGGTACTCTGGAGGAAGGGAGCGATCGTGAAAGGTGCGCACAGGCATGCACACCTACTGGTCCTCTGAGGCCGTAGTCATTTTGGAAGCCTTGACAGACTTGCGACCATGGCCCTTGCCCTTCTTCGGATATGCTGAAGACAAGTTGGGGATCGTGCCACCCACGAACTTAACCTCGTCACTGTCACTGTCATTCTCATCATTGCTGGAGAGCTCGATGGTCTCGGAGACAGGTGCAGAGGTAGGTTTATCGACCACGGTAGCGAGCGGAGGATCAACCTCCATGGCTGCAATGTCAGAGTCAGAAGGAGGGTCGATAGTGACTGGGTTGGTCGCATGAGCCTGAAACTCGAACTTTGGGACAGGATCATGAAGAGCAGCAGAAGCTGTGATAGGTGTGACCACCACAGAAAAAGAGGCCAGAGCAACTAAGAGAAGAGTATCGTCGGTGCCGGTGGAAGCGGTTGGAGAGTCGGAGGCCACGACCTCCCCAGTATCAGAAGGAGTACGTGCAGAAGCCTCAGTCGCCGGAGGGGGGCTCAGTTCCTAGAGAGAGTCAAAGGATTGCATTAGTAGAGAACAAGAGATCATAGTCCAGCGCCCGCACCTTGTTCGCCGAGAAGGCAGTGGCCCGCTCAGGTGAGATCAACTCTGCGCACCACGATAGCCACAACGGTTGAACGAAGGAGTCGAGATGCACCTGGGCTTTTTGGCAAAACTGGGTATAGCGTGTTTGCGATACCGAGTCTGAAAAGGCGCGAAGATCATGCTAGAGAAGGGAGCAAGTTAGCCAGCTGCGAGTATGACGGAGCGTTCATCTACCAGGGCAGAAAGAAACTCACATATCAGGAATTCGAAATCCACGGCTGAATTAAGAGGCTTGGCCTCGCACAACACCTCCCAAGTGGAGTAAATGACGCCAATGATGGCGTTTTTCGAGTTCACCACCTAGGTGTCAAGGAAAGAAGTTAGCACTGCAGAAAGCCTAAAATGTTTGGAGGACCGGCGTACCTTGCATGGAGAAGCAACTGGAATCACAGGATGTTGAGAGGATGATGGAGTAGCAGGGTCACCCATCGAGGAGCTGAGAGATCGAGAAGAGGGAGAGGTGAGTCAGGTGCCATTGCAGAAAATTTTGAACTGGCCAAGCTCGGACATGCAAACACGTCATTAAAACCTCGCGGTATCATCCTCTACCACACGGTAGAGCCAGTCGGCTTTCTCAGGAGGCCAGATTGAGTGACTCAGACGGAACTTCTATTGTGGGACCGAAATGCGAGCCAACTCTGATCGAAGCCACTCAAAAACAATGGATTTACGGCACCGCGCCAGAGCTGAATGCAGTCAGACTATTGTACACAAGAAAGCGGAGTATATGAAGGACAAATAGAGATGGTTCTAGGCTATGCAGCTTGCCCATTCGCAGCCAGGAAGGTCTTCAAGAACTGAAGGCGCTCGTCAATGTGAGTCACCTCCACAACCAGTCGTGCATGCTCCTGTGTATAGATCTCGACCAACAGGGCATTGGAAATGGCCAGCCCACGAACTTCACTAAGAATTCTCTCGGTCTCCACATGCGAGTTGGTGTCTGCGATCGCAAAAGGGGCAACATCAGTATGGCAGTATTTGTGATCGAAAGAAAAGAGGGACATACTAGCAGGAGCCTGAACAAATGAGCACTTGAGGTGCGAAATTCAGCAGCGAATGCAAGCCTGCCCACCGTGGTCGGAGGGCATGATCATGCAGTCACTGTCCACAAGGCACTTGGAGCACTGATGGCTGGAGCATAAGCAAAGAGCCAAATATGAAGAAAGTGACCAGACGCACCCTGGTATGCGGCCATCGCTTGCCAAAGCTCAGAAACACGACCTGCACGCACTTTGGGAGAGCGTGGATGGCGATGTAGTACTCATGCAGCGTATTCGACTTGGAAGACTTGGTGGTAACCACGGACGACGCCATACTCATGACGGACGCCAAACGCGACTGCACCCTCGGAGTCGCTGCAACAACTTCAGGTTCACGCTTGATCGCATCCTGAAGAATCTCTGCCATAGCCCGAGACACGGCGGAAGAAGAAGAAATGTGTCAGCTATCATAGTCTATCCACCAGCAGCCAATCGGGATGGTCTGCCCAAGGAATGTATGGTCGCGCCGATCCACAAAAATGTCATTTGCCGTGTACGCCATCAAGAAGTGGTCACAAGTACGGTCACGACCTTCTGGGAACTTGTCAAAATCACCATGGTCTGCAGCCTTGATGATCTCTCACATGATTTCAGCCATCACAGCAGGAGAACGAATCAGGTCAGCAGTCCCGACAGCCTCGGAATAACCTCTCAGGGAGAAAGGGACCCCTGCTGGGATCCAATCAAAGTTGAGGCTCATGTTCAGCATGAGCCAGTCATACACCGAATTGACCTCACATCGCAAACCCTTGGCACAGTTTGAATAGTCGCAGGTCATGCGTAACTGGAAGGCCACAACGTTAACAATCAAAAGGCAGATCGTGACACGAAATATTCACCTCGTAAGCTGAAAATGACATGGCCCAGCTCTGCCAGACCAACGCATGCACATCAGGAGCGGGCGATGCGAAAACAAGATTGTCCAGGCACTGCAGTAGCAAAACGCAAGCACTGTCAATGGGGTAGAGACTGCGAGCATGAGCAGCAAGGCTGAAGACACCATCAGTGTGGAACATAGCGGTGAAGGACGGGGAACCGACAGCCAGGTCATGCTATCTAAAAGTATGCAAGCCTGACCAACCGAGGATGGTCCAAATCTCAGAATGGGGGAGGTGATATGCACCGAGATATTCTGTGATCAGAAAATGCCAGAAACTGTGTCCGACTATCACACAATCGGATAGCGAGTCGCCGTGATTCAGAAAGACAAACATCGAGCCAAAACAGTCCAAAGTGAGCAAAGAAGACCTTACTGACAGCCTGGGAACACGGCACCACATGAAGGGATCAGAAGGTGAACATGAGGCATGAAAATAATGAGTGAGCCATGAGGAAGCATAGCCAATTACAAGGGGCAGCACGAAAGCGGAATGCGACTGGGTAGCAAACCGACGGACCCTAGCAGGGCAGGACTTCCAGTTCACTGAATGTATGATATGGAGAGGGGGCAGGGATGAGCTCTGCGACAGGTTTCAATGGATCGGAAACACAATGTATGATCGGAAACACGTTTCAGTGACTCAGCTGGCTCATTTCCGATCCACTATATAATCTACACTGTACATAGGAATAATAAGAGAGTTTTAGACGAAGTTCCCCATGCAGCAGTGCTCAGTTCTCATCTTGTCTATGCTAGGGTGTCGTGTCTGACTACGTCTACATCTATTGTGATCACATTCTACATCTCTGGGATTCTCGACACCGAGAGAGGCAGCACTTTCAGCAGTGGTCTCTAGCTCGACTCGAGTTTCAGCCGGATAAGTCACATTATCGCATTCTCGTATTTCACGCCATCACATTTTGCTCGCACGCCACCAGTCACGAGTCTCAAACCAAGATTCTGTCCCCATCGGATCTCGTAGCCTCGCTAGCACCCAGGAGTTCATCGTCGGTGCTCGTCCCAGTTCAGAGGTGCTCAGGGCTTTGTCATCGGTGCTCGTTTCAGTTCGGAAGTGCTCAGGGCTTCATCGTCGGTGCTTGTTCCAGTTTGAAGGCAGTTAAAGGTTGCTCGTCGGTGCTTGACCAGCACTTTCCAGATATAGAAGGTCCTCGTGCCCCAGCCCAGACCTTCAGCCACTACAGTTCGTGAGTATGGAAGTCACCAATTGCATTCTACACTCACACACCCCTGCATTTCAGCATTCGACTGTTTCCCGGTCGAAGGCATTTCTACAGTCAAGTCCGACACTCACCGATCCAGAATCTTTGACAATCTGACTCAGTTTCAAGCATCACAGCTGAACGACTCATAGCTGCCCGTCACTGCGTTATCACCTGAAGTTTCCTGCGACCGTGGCTCAAAGGGACTGTGGACGGACAGAGCCCCAGTTTGCCTTCGATCAGTAGGGGTTTGGTTAGGAGTGCTGCTCACAGCCAGGACGTGGTTGAGCATATCAACGTTGCTTCAACGATGTCAAGCAGTACAACTGGATTGGTGCCTGTGACTGCGAAATAGGGTGAGCAACCCATGCGTCTTCTAACCATTACTCTTTCCGACCAGAAAATGGAATGTGCGACTTGACTCCATTTGCGCTCCTCTCCATCAGCAGCCTTGAATAGATCTTGCCGAATGTCGAAATGTGGTTGCTCAACGATTCCATTCACTTGTGAGTTGTAGCCACTTATCCGGATGTGCTTGACGTGATATTTCTTCTCCAGATAGGCTGCTGCTTTTACGAATGGCGTGTCATTGTTGGTTACAATTTCTGATAGCGCCCCCCAGTGACAGAGTATATCTTCGAAAATCCAATCACCGAGGGTCTTTGCCATTTTTGCTCGAAGCATACAGAACTCAGGATAGTGGGTGAGCAAACACCGACCCTGCACAATGTACTTGAATCCGTTTGAGGGCGGCATATGCATTGTGTCGATATATATCTTCACAAATATCGGGGCTGGAATCGCAACAATCGGTGGAATGAGAATCTGGTGAATCTGTCACTTTTGACATATTACACAAGTCTTGACGAACCAAGCGATGTTGGCCATGACGTCCAGCCACCAAAAGCATTCGCGAATTAACGACCGAGTCAGAAAAATGCCTCGATGTCCAAGTTTGTCATGTGCTCCAGCGAGGACCCGCAGTCGGTTTTCTGGTAATATGACTAGCTTGTGCGATCCTTGTCCATCTTTCCTCCAGAGACGTCTGTCGCATTTGAAGAAGTGGACCGCATACTTGAGCATTCGATCATATTCTTTGTCCGAGTAATTCTCCGGTTGCTGCAACATTTCTAGCCAGTCAGTAATTAGAGCAATAAGATGGTCATTCCATCTGGCTTGTGCAGATCGTGAAATGTCCTTGTAGCTGACCACCTTCAGGTCCTGAGTATTTTGCATGGTTTCTAATCCATCATCATTTTGAGTTAGAAGCACAAAAACTGATTGCGTGGCTGGCTCCTCTTCCGTTCTGAAAAATCGACCATTCTCGGTCGACGGCAGATTGCTCGGAAGCTGTGCTCAGGGAAGCACTTGATGCATAAAGCCGTTCATGCGATCCACCCAGTCATTGAAGTTGGTGTCCTCGATCAGCTCTGGTGGTGGGTCGCCTTGCTGTCTCGGTCGGTGTGATAATCCATCTAGACCATGCATGACTCCTGGGATGTGGACTAGTCGGAACTGGTACATGAGCATCGCAATGACCCAACGATTAGCGCTTGCACTCGGAGCAATGTCTGGGTTCTGCAACATGCCCTTAATGTACTTTGCATTCACTTCGACTATCAGGTTGCAAATGCTGATTAGATAGACCTTGAGTGCTCGCAATGCACGATATAGATCGTAGAGCTCGAGCTTCGATTGCGAAAACCTCTTCTCATGATCGTTGAGCGTGATAGACCCAAACCGATTGAAAAACCACTTTTTCGATCTGTCAGTTGCACCTTGGCACAACTGATATCTGACTGCGATCAGAGACGTGTCCACTGCAAGAATAACTGGTGCTGACAAGTCGTAATCAATTGCTCGCAAAGCTGGCGACTCCAATAATGCCTGCTTCAGGTCTTCCATCGCTTTGAGCTGCACCTTGTCGAATTCGAATGAAACTCCTTTTTGAGTAAGCTGCACAAGTGAGTGCGCTCGCTTTGCAAAGTCCCTGATAAAGATCCTCGCAACTCCGATCGTGCCTAGAAAAGCTCGAACTTTCGATAGGTCCTTGCATGGGCCCCAATTTCTGACTGTCCAGACTCGCGATTCATCTGGCAATCATCCAATTGGAGTACACCTGTGTCCGACAACCGTGATCTCTTCGGCACATAGTGTTAACTTCGTTCCCGAGAAGGTACCTCCAGCATACTTCATTTGCTGCACAATGTGATTAAGATTCTGGAAGTGTTCCCAGATGAATCGTCAAATGCCATCGTTGCCTGCGATCATCTCGAAGCTTCCATCCAAATTGAGATATCTAGTCACTGGACCTTTGACTGGGACATCATCGATGTACGGCATGGTGAATGCAGGGATTTCTGATTGCAAAATGTACATGACATCATCGTGAAAGATCGGCACCGAGTTTGTCCATCTCATCGGAAGGGTGACGAGTCGCAAAGCACCAAAAGGCATCTGGAACATGGTGAGGTCACGTGATGTCTCCGCTATGAGTCTCTCATCGTATCCAACATATAGATCGAGCATGGCTCCACAGGCGTGACCGCTGAACTGCTCTGCTAGATGCTTTGAAGTCGGCGTAACTCCTGAGTGCTGGATTGTGATGACGTTAAGTGGTTCGAGACTGTGAACAAGTTGCAGAGACTTTTCATCCTTCTTTATGATGCAGAACCATCGCGATCGATATAAGAAGTTTGAGAGCTCGTAGACTCTGGCATCCAGCTTCTTCTTGATAATCGCGCAGACTTCCTTGTAAATGTCCGGTGGAATCGGAATGTTCCGCTGAACCCATGGCTGATGTGGGATGACTGAAAAATCGATCGGTGGGAAATACTGCAACTTGAATCGTCCTTGCTCGGAATCGCTCTGATCGAATGCCTGATTGTGCAGACACATGAATGCGTGCATGAGAGCTCACTCTTCTGACCATAAGAATTCTGGCTGGTGCACCACATCCAAAGCCTCCATGCGTTCCTTCGTATAGTGACCGATTGGAAAGAATGGAGCCGGCCGCTCTGGAAGCTTAGATAGGTGTCGCAAAGGATCTCCAACGATTCGTCGAACGATTCAGAATTGCTCAGGTACCGATGCAATTACTGGTCGAGTTTTTAGCATGACTGGCTTGTACTTTTTCTTGATCACAGCATAGCCTGCTCTCGAGCTTGACTCTAGATCGCAATTGTGACCTACGATCGTCTGTAGCAGTCACGAAGTTGAGGTTCGAGGGGTCAGGCAAAAACCTGAGGTGACTGTGTACAACGATGATACTGCATCAAGGGCCTGTCCTGAGGCTCACAAATGGCTTGACTGAACGGAAACAGAATCGGAAGATACGACTGGGGAATAGGCTGATATAATAGGGGTATTTGTGCTGCTTACATCAATGATTAATGCCATCCCACTGCTTTCGGTACTCATATCTTCCACTAGTGAAAACCCAGATCCTTCGATCACAAATGCTGTGCCCTGACTCGTGGTGGTCCTCTTGGTATTGTAGGCATCGTTGCGACTCTTCCTGTGTTGGGACATACGATTATAACTGTCTGATTCTCATCGAAGAAGTTGCGCACCACACTCTTGGTGAGCACGTCAAATGGTCGTCCTAAAAGAATATCGTATGCGGCTGTGCGAATGACGTGGATTTGCAAGTAGAGGACGATATCTCTGACTTAGAATGGTACGTTGCGAATGAGTCTGAGCGACTGGTCGACTTCTCCGTTCGCAGACTGCATGCTGAGCTTTATTGTCAGATCGTAAATAAGCTCCAGCGAGAGGCAGACATCTTCCGACATTGCGACAATCTGGCATCCTGGATCTAGGATCGCCTGTACTCGCTCCTTGTTATCGACGAGGGCGACTATCGATCGCAATGCATGCGAGTCTTTTGCGACTGTCAACTGTTCTGGCTCTTCTCCAATGTGAACGTGCTTCAAGTAGGCATCATATGGATCAGGAATGACTGATCCCATTGCTGCTAAAGGCTCCCCTTGACAGGTGAACTCTTCCTCCTGTCCAATTGTAGAACCGCTGTCTTCCGCATTCTCGAAGATCGTCGCCATTCCAGTCGCACCTGGAGGTACTACTCACTTTGGATGTGCATGCTTCATGATACTTGTTGCGCACGTCTGGCAATATCGACAGCAACTCCTCCATGGACAATGTTACTGCTGATGACTTCATCGATCGCACGAAAACTGTAGTCGCAAGCTCCGGCTGGTAGACTGGCGGTGCATTGCAATAAGCTGCATCTCGTGCTCCAGGCTTTGGTGCTTGCCCGAAATTACACGTGTTTGGTGGAACATATACTGCATCTCGGACTGATCGGTAAGGATGCTCTGGAACTGGGTCTGCGACTACTGGCATAGACGAACTCGGTGCGCTCTCAGTGGCCTTCTCTGGCTCCGCCTGAGGCTTCTGCTGTTCGGGTGCCTTCTCAGACTGTGCTGGCTTTGTGGCTGCTCCTGCCGGTCGCCTCGGTGGCATATGAACTCCATCGAAGACTGGTCACGATCACTTTAGATTGAACAACTCTTGCTCCAGAGCTTCGATCCTATCTTCTGCACCTATCGAGAATGAGCTGGCTTTGTCTTCCAAGACCTCAAATAGATTCGCTGCTGAGACCGATGGCATGACTGGGGTCTGGTTGCGCCTGTGCCACTCATAAATCTGATCACGAATCGTGATGCCTGGAATTGTGTGAGGGATGAAGGTGCTGTTCGGTAGGACAACTTTTCTGACTGCATTTCACATGCACTTGCTGCTCTTTATGTCCTCCTCAACGTGCTTGCATGTTCCGATCATACCTCTGGCTTCTCCGCAATAGTGGCAGAATCCACTCGCATTTCCATTTGTGACTGGTGATCTGCTTGCTGCCACAGTTTGACTCCCATTCTGCTTCACAATTCCCCCCGTCGCAGCTGCTGTGAGCATCTGAACTGACTTGACCAAGCTTTCGATGAGCAAGGAAATATCCTCGCTCTTGATCGCAGATGGGCTGCTAGTCGAAGCAGTCACATTTGACTTTACTGTGGTCAGCCCTGCGCTAGTGCCATGCAACACAAACTTTGCTGCCTCGTAGACATCATTTACTGAGTAGGGATCATCTGGATAATGGTCTGGCTGCTTCAGCTGTAGGCATTGCGAAATCCGATTCCATAGCTCCAGTGGAAATCCTCGAACGAATGCACAATTGTGTTCCGAGTCCGAAACGTGAGTCTTTCCAATGAGAAATGAGGTGATGGCTAGGAACTCTCGATGATAGTTTCCTAGTTCAGCGATGGTCTGAATTCCCAGTCGGGCTCGCTCTCCAACTAAGAGATCCATGTCTCACACTTTCCACTTTCGCTCCGTATCTGCCCCTGGATACAGCTCCTGGATGGCTTGTCGCAAATTGACATAGGTCTTCGTTCGATCGGTATATTCAGGAAGCGACTCAACGAGATCGGCAACATCTATATTGAGGTAACGTTTCATCCATAACTTCTTTTCCGCTTCGGTGTTTACTTGACAATGCATAAATAGGATTTCTAGGTCGTCGAAGAAGCGAAAGAGAGTTCTTGGCTGATCGAGATCGAAGGTAGGTGCCGATCGATCACCACGGAACAGCATCTGATTGGTTATTACAGTTTCCATCATAACTGTGGCTGTGATGGTCGATAAATTAGGTGTTTGAGATGGGTTCTTGACTGGATTCGATGCTTGTTTGGCTGCAAAAGCTGCTTCTAGCTCGTCTAGAAGGGTTCTAAGCAGAATTTCTTGCGACGAAGCCTTGGAAATGTGTTCCGACTGAGCTTCTATTGTCGAAGACTCGGACGAATGGTGCAATAGCGGGGTAAGCGAACTAAGTGGACTGGGGGTTCTAGAAGCTGGTGATGTCAATCGCGAAGCTGAGAAATGTGTTTCGAATGACAGAGATGGTCGAAAATTGGCTAAGTGTGGTCGGCCTTCTTCTGCTCACTGGAATCTGGCCCTCTGAAACTCGTGAAGTCGCCTAAGTCTTTGATTGAATGACAAGAAGACTTCTTTGTCCAATGTTTCACCTATTGTGGTAATCCCGACCCTGTTTCAAGGGGATACCAAACTCCTTCTTCGGTTTCTGATCGTAAGGCTGATGACTCGGTGCTGTGGAACTTTAAATCCTCTCCACCCCTCATGGTGGGCTCTAGAAATGATATGCTCAACCGCATCCTGGCCGTGAGCAGCGCTCCTAACCAAACCCCTATTAGTGGAAGGCAAACCAGGGCTCTGTCCATCCGTGGTCCCTTTTGGCTACAGTCGCAGGAAACTTCAGATGATAATGCAGTGACGGGCGGCCACGAGTCGTTCAGCTGTGATGCTTGAAACGGAGTCAGATTGTCAAAGGTTCTGGATCGGTGAGTGTCGGACTCGATTGTATGGATGCCTCTGACTGGGAAACAGTCGAATCTGGAATACAGGGGTGTGTGGGTGTAGAATGCGATTGGCGACTCCCGTACTCATGAACTGTAGTGGCTGAAGGTCTGAGCTGGGGCACGAGGACCTTCTATATCTGGAAAGTGCTGGTCAAGCACTGATGAGCAACCCCTAACTGCTTCCAAACTGGAATGAGCGCTGACGACGAAGCCCTGAGTGCTTCTGAACTGGGTCAAGCACCGATGACGAACCCCTAACTGCTTCTGAACTGGAACGAGCGCCGATGACGAAGTCCTGAGCACTTTCGAACTGGGTCAAGCACCGATGATGAACCTCTAACTGCCTCTGAACTGGAACGAGCACTGACGATGAACTCCTGGATGCTAGTGAGGCTACGGGATCCGATGGAGATGGAATCCTGGTTTGAGACTCGTGACTGGTGGCATGCAGGCAAAATGCGATGGCGTGAGATATGAGAATGCGATAATGTGACTTATCTGGCTGAAACTTGAGTCGAGCTAGAGGCCACTACTGAGAGTGCTGCCCCTCTCGGTGTCAAGAATCTCTGAGATGTAGAACATGATCGCAATAGATGTAGACGTAGTCAGGCACGACACCCTAGCATAGACAAGATGAGAACTGAGTACTGCTGCATGGGGAACTTCATCTAAAACTCTCTTATTATTCCTATGTACAGTGTAGATTATATAGTGAATCGAAAATGAGCCAGCTCAGTCACTGAAACATGTTTCCGATCATGCATTGTGTTTCCGATCCATTGAAACCTGTTGCAGAGCTCGTCCCTGCCCCCTCTCCATATCATACATTCGGCAAACTGGAAGTCCTGCCCTGCCAGGGTTTGTCAGTCCACTACCCAGTCGTGTTCTGCTTTCACGCTGCCCCTTGTAATTGGCTATGCTTCCTCGTGGCTCGCTCATTATTTTCACGCCTCATGTTCACCTTCTGACCCCTTCATGCGGTGCCGTATTTCCAGGCTGTCAGTAAGGTCTTCTTTGCCCACTTTGGACTGTTCTAGCTCAGTGTTTGTCTTTCCAGATCGTGGTGACTCGCTATTCAATTGTGCGATAGTTGGACACAGTTTCTGGCATTTTCTGGTCGCAGAATATCTCGGTGCGTATCAGTGACATCATTGATGATCAGCTAAGCACTCAAGGATCTTATTGATTGTAGGCACCAATTGCCACATCACATGATCCACAAGGTAGCGCCCTATCAAGCACCCCTGGCACGTGACCTTAAGAGATGCCCAAGCACATGACATCCTGATAGCTGCTCAATAGGCTCGGGCATAGGCACAGGACACTGAGGTCTGGATTGGTAAGGAGGTCAGCCTTATACCTCATGGCTGAGACAGCACACTGACGGAATGCCGCACAGACCATGACCTTATCTATAAGTCTACGGCCCATCAATGACCACGTAGTATTTACTAGTAGGTACATTGTTATTGGCTGTAGCACATTATGCATTATGTCCATACATAGTAGGTAGCCAAGGACCTCATAGATACTAGGATACCAGAGGACCTCACCCCTACATGTATATATATATGCCTCTATGCGACTGGGCTATTCCCCAGTCTTATTTATCTATTTCTCTCATCCATCGTGGCTTGCTGCAACCCTTCATCTCTGAGTCAGCTCGACAGTGAGGCCTATCACCACTCACTTGTCCTTAGCCTATCATTGGCTGATAGGGGGCTCACCACCCTTTTATGATGGATCTGGAGTCACCGCTCCAAGTGGAACCCTGGGGCCTTACAAGGCACTCAGTATAAAGGTCACTCATGAGTGGGTCATATGTGAAGCATCCACGGACTTCATGTCATGTGTGGCAAAGCTTAGCCGTGACATTTGAATAAGACTCAACCACCTGCCTTCAGCCTCAGGCTGACCGTGAGGAGTGACCTGAGGATCCTTTGAGGACCAGGCACTTTTAGACCTGAGCAGGTCTTTAAACTGCATCATTTTTGCTCAGAGATATTCCGCCCGAGAGCAGGGCTTTTTCCACATCACTTCCTCCACAATTCCTATGACTCTACCCACTGTAAGCCGCTCACTGCCTACAAGAGGTATCAGCACATGTTGCTTCCTTCACACCTCCATGAGGGTGAACAGCCAGGAATCATTCGGTGTTCGCTGGGGTCAAGATCTAGGAGTGGGTCCATGGATTGAAGGATCTTTGAGATTATTAGACAAGGCGTAGCATACCTGTGTCGATTATAGGAATATACTTTAGGGCCCCTGATAAAGCCATCGTGCATCAAGCGATCTTACCTAAAGCTGGTCCACTCAAAAGCTTCACCCTACACAAAAAACACTTCGAGTATTCGTGACCGTGTCTCTGAGGACCTATGCGCATGTCCTCGATAGAAGAAAAAATAAACTGCGAGCAAACATCCTACATCTTGATGAAGATCAAAAAGTGAGCCTAGAACAAGTCCGAAGACCTCGACCAAAACCCGTTATCAATGTAGATTGAAGAATTCATATAGGATAGGGGTCATACATCCTGCATGCTAGCCTGGAATGCTACCAGTTTAAACCTTTGCATGCAAAAGAGTGTGTCTAGTCAGCACACCTTCTGTTCAAAAACATTCTGCGGAATGAACAGTGCAAGTTGAGAAGAACTCATCCAAGCACATGGTAGTCTTTTGACTATTAACTGTGGGCAGATAAAGAACGACACGAAGAATAGTTCAACATTGGAAAAAATGGGGATACTATGAGAAACACTCATTCCAAGTCTTACGCAATAAAAAATTGTGCAACCAAGGCACATATTGAATCGAAAAACTGCCACCCATTGCGTTTGGAATGCAACACTGTTGTGCATCTTTGTTCAAGCAATCTACCAGTCAAGCGATCCGATTTGCATGTCTAAAGAGTGGATCCTGGCACTTGACCACAGGAGTCCTGCCAGAAGACCTAGTGCAAGTCAGAATAAACTGCAAACCTGCTGAACACATCCAATTTTTTGATTCCCCCCCACCCACCCTATAATTGTTTTCTATTCATTTTCTCCCTTGGGTCGCCCCTCGCACGTCACCCAGGAGTGCGTGGCTGTGGGTGATTAGACCCAGGCAGATCTTGCCTAGTGCCAGCTCGCTCCCAGAGAAGAGCTTGGCAAGGAGTGGGTAATATAGGTATATAGGCATGTGCGTAACGTAGTGAAGCACAATGACCTGATCTCCATGGGTGACCATTAGGCGTAGGCCAAAGGCTATGCTCCTTCGAACCTGTGAGGAGGATTCATGCTATGTTAGACATGCATCAACTAGCATAAAACTATGGCACCTGGATTAGAGAACCTGTACCACCCTTGACCATTGAGAAAAGGATATAAGACCTTGGAAGGCTGAAGGGCAAGCTGCACATGTGGAATGTAGCAGCACATCTCCCCTCCCTGAACCTTCAAGGCTTATTCACAGATAGGCACGAAACTGGCCGTGACTGTTGGGAAAGCCACAGGCTGGTTACTAGCCATAGTTCGTATAGCCAAATCTGAAGTACCACTTTTAGCTCCAATTTTATGCCTCAAATCAACCAGCTGAGTCATACGAAAAGACCGATGAACTCGTGGACAAGATGGATCATGCAAGAGTTTTGCAAGATAAATGCCACTCTGCATCTTATCACATCTCAATGACCACTCGCCACACTACGCGTGAACACGATCACTGGTTAGATCAAAAATAGAAAGGAAATAGGCACACCTTTCCAATAAGAAACTGCAGCTTATGCATCACACCCTGACACAGTGCTGTAACAAGCTGAGAGCCTCCTAAGCATGAGGTTAAACTGCAGATCCCAGGTCCTATGCGCAAGACCAGAGAAAAAACTGCGAGCACCACCTCAAGCAAGCAACTTGAAGGGATCTCAAAGGGTTTGAGTGCAGCCCTATAGGAATGAAAAACACATCAAAAGCCAGATCCTCCCACCAGCATTGATACTGGTCTTGGAGACATTAGAGGCACCTCCACGCTCAGGAGTATAAACTGTCAGCCTGACTGCGATGTATGTCAGAACAAACTACCAGCACCCGCATGGTCAATTCCCAGCCATAGTGATCTCACAGACCTATGCGCAAGTCTACAGGAATAAACTACAAGCACCAAAAGACCTATGCGCAAGTCATTAAACTGCAAGCACGCCGATCAACCCTGCCCTCCCACCCATCTGCTCAGTCAGCCTTCACAGCATCTGTTCATCGAGGGCGATGAACCATGAAGTGGGGGTGATGTCACAGTATATTAGCACTTCCCTATTCGGAAGGCTCTACTGTAACTGGACTCAAGCAGCATCACCAAAGCCAGCCACAAAAGCCACGCGACATCATTGATAATCAGCTAAGCGCTCAAGGATCTTATCGATTGTAGGTGCCAATCGCCACATCACATGACCCACAAGGTAGCGCCCTATCAAGCGCCCCTGGCATGTGACCTTAAGAGATGCCCAAGCACATGACATCCTGATAGCTGCTCAATAGGCTTGGGCATAGGCACGGGACACCGAGGTCTGGATTGGTAAGGAGGTCGACCTTATACCTCATGGCCGAGACGGCACCCCGACGAAATGCCACACGGACCATGACCTTATCTATAAGTTTACGGCCCACCAATGACCACATAGTATTTACTAGTAGGTACATTGCCATTGGCTGTAGCACATTATGTATTATGTCCATATATAGTAGATAACCAAGGACCCCATAGATACTAGAGTACCAGAGGGCCTCACCCCTACATGTATATATGTGCCTCTATGTGACTGGGCTATTCTCCAGTCTTATTCATCTATTTCTCTCATCCATCGTGGCTTGCCACAAGCCTTCATCCCTGAGTCAGCTCGATAGTGAGGCCTATCACCACTCACTTGTCCTTAGCCTACCATTGGCTGATAGGGGGCTCGCCACCCTTTTATGATGGATCTGGAGTCACTGCTCCAAGTGCGACCCTGAGGCCTTACAAGGCACTCAGTATAAAGGTCACCCATGAGCAGATCATGTGTGAAGCACCCACGGACTTCATGTCACGTGTGGCAAAGCTTAGCCATGACAGTGGGCTTGATGGCAGTCATTGGGTAAGGAAGCGCATAGAGAGCATGTAGAGTAAAAGCTATGAGGCCAGAGTCTTCACTCTTAGCGTGCATGTAGAGGCACGTACGCATCAGGCATGTCGCTCACGTGATCACATTTGGCAGGCTCTCATCACTATAAGCTGCAGCAGTGATGAGCAGGCCATGCAGGTTCTCACTTGCAAGTATGAAGCATTGGACAGCTTATATATCAGTGTAATAGAGCATTAATGTAGTAGAAACCTAATGGAGGCTTTATCTGAGTGTTTCTACAATAACAAGCTTATATAAGCCCCATAATTGCAGTGTGCTTAGCTTACGGTATGTGATAGAAGTGCATAGAAGAAAAAAAAGAAAAAATGATAAAGAAATGTCCTACAGAGAGAAGAAAGAGCGCTGCCATCATTGGCGATGGCAGGTGCGCATGCCGACACAGTGAGCATCGGATTCTGATGCAGCCCGGAAGTGGAAACCTCAGGGAGTGTGGCCACATGCCTTATCAGAAACGGGCATGGCCTTATCAATCCCCAATTATTCAGCCACTCAGTGGCCATCGCATTACATCAGCAGGGGAATTTCCACGTACTCTAACAGGAAATAAGCAACAGTATCTATGGTGCTACTGGCAGTGGGGGAGGAGCATGCATTTGGGCCTAGCTAGGCTGCCAAGTCCAGTTTGCACAGCAACCTTACTAGGCCGGACATGCGTGAGGTCCAGGTGTCAGAGACATGGGAGACATGGAGGTGTTTTTGAGCACGCTATATGCTGTGACAAATGCTAGTTAGATAGTCAACCTTCAACCATAATAAGTGTGCCGCCACAAATCTAGAATATGGTAGCCACAATGAAACTGTGGTATATGACAAACCATAGTTTGGGAGTGTCATACTTCTCGTAAAAAATTCAACATAACAGATTGGCGGAGGTTGCCAATTATATTTTCATATTTGTGACTACACGCATTCTGCGAAGTTTGAATTTGCCCTGTAAGATTTTGCATGATCCCATGTATCGTCTCAGATGTTAATTTTGCTACACAAATTGCGATCAGCGCAAATAATGAAATAGAATCTGACTATCTAATTATCATTTGCTAAGCATATTACACGCTTGAAAATGGCACCATGTCTCGCTCAGCTTTCAGTGGCTCAGCTGGGCTCGACTTGGCCCAGCTCGGGCTTGAAAGCCCGGCCTTGAACATCGTGACTATGGTTTGCCTTAATCTGAAAACGGTCCTAATCTGAAAAATCACCTCTAGAGCCCAGGTCTGTTCAGTTTAAATATGAGAAAAATGCTCGTAGTGTTTGTTACATGGTAGAGACCCTCGATATCACTCTGATAGCTAATCGGATGAGTGGTCACGTTATGCAAGGACAATCACTGTGGTCACATTCTCAATAGTGGCTAAATTCCCGCCGAAATCCTCAGATCTACGCCGATCCTATTCACTGTATCCCCCAGTTTTTGTAATAACGAATCTTCACATAGAGCCCATTTACATTACGAAAAGTCCGAATTTGTTTGTGGGACGGCATGCCTTTGATTGAGGAAACATTGACCGGGCGTGACAGATGTCAGCCACCGCTGCCCGGAAAGGCAATCACACATCCGAAGTCCGCACCCATCAGTGGTGGTGGCTGAAAGCCAACTTGCGCATCCTGTACCAGGCATCTGCCTAATAGAGCAGTTTGCTGAGCGTGCTGACGCAAGCTGTTCCACGGCAAGATGTGACTGATGGTGACAAGATTTTGCATTACTGTTCCGTTTGGCACCCTCTCATTCGGAAGTTCTCCGACAGGCAGTCCTCCTTACCTTTTAGCAATCTTTTCGATAATATAGTTAGCTGAGATGCTTGTGCATTGTATACTCAAGATCGGAAGTGATTTGGCCCGGAACTCGAATTATTATTCGTGATCTACGAAACGTTTTTCAGAATGGGGCCAGCCATAGTACTCCAAGCGCGACTTCACATATCTCCCGGCGGGAGTCACGCTCCGGTATGTTCGTCGAAAATCGTTGAACTGTCCAAAAACTGTGTCTAATTCTAATCGGAATCCAGTGCTGCCGGCGAGCGCCCGCGCCCCTCGAGTTCGGCATATACCGTAGTCTGGGGTGCGTACGCGTCCTGCTTGCTGTGCGCACGGTAGGCGCCGGATCTACTCCTTGTCCGCATCCTTCGTTGAGGGATCCAGTTACCGCCTATCGCTGGTGTCTTCATCTACAAAAGTCGTTCCGGAGGTCTGTCTCTAGTGAGTGGCTCTTCGAATCTCAGCGTCTTCGCCGGTAGAAACCCTAGCTTGGAGCATCTGGGACCGCAAAGCGTCGGTAGTGCAACGGCCACCATTGCGCCCCGCTTGCCTTCGCTGCTTGAACGCGATCGCTATCTCGTCAAACATTTATCATTTGGTCGCTAAATATTGGCATAGTAGTACGTCGTCGATCTGTCGATTGGTGCCGATCTGCTTGCTCTGCGACCTCCGCATACATTGACGCCGTCCTTCTTGCTCGGTTGAAGCTACCGCAGCTCTGAACTCGTGTACGGTTCAGTCGCCTTGTCGATCGATACCGTTCTACTTGCTCTTCCACGGAGTCGCCCGACTGCGACCTCTGCAACCTCCGCTCACATCGACGACCTCTGCGACCTCCGCACATCGACGCCCTCCTTGCAAATCGCCTGCTTGGTTGAATCTGCCACGACTTTCAGCATATATACGGTGTCGTCGACCGTCTGATCGGAATCGATTACTCTACTCTGGTGTAGAGTTGCCACTGCGGCCGCTGCTAGTCTACTGCTGCGTTTCTATACATCAAACTCTCATCGACGACCTCTGCGACATCCGCACATCGACGCCCTCCTTGCAAACCGCCTGCTTGGTTGAATCTGCCACGACTTTCAGCATATATACGGTGTCGTCGACCGTCTGATCGGAATCGATTACTCTACTCTGGTGTAGAGTTGCCACTGCGGCCGCTGCTAGTCTACTGCTGCGTTTCTCTACATCAAACTCTTTGTCATTTTGATCACACCCTGTCTATTCAATCGACGAGGTCAAAAGGCTTTGCACGTACACAGTGTAGCCAGTTGACATCAGACTTCTCCGCGGTCCACTATTACAGCCTGTTCATTGACGGGGTCACAAGTCGTCTGCTTCATCCGAGTCGATACTGCACATTACTGCTCTTAGAGCATTTCAATATACGTTCGGCCTCCGCAATTGCTAGCGTTCATCTGTGTTCTTTCGAACGTCTCGTACCATTGGCTGTTGTGTCTGACGGAGACATGCAAGAGTCAGCCACTAGCCCGACAAAGCGACGTGTGCAGGAGACTACCTCTGCCGCATCATCGACCTTCGCTTCATCACGTACATCTCGGTCATTGGATCCACTGCAAAGTGCGCCACAGCTGGAAGTAATACACGATGAGCCTTCCAGCCCGAGGAAGCGTGCTCGTCTTCACCGACGACAATACACAGTTTCTCAACACCACACTGTGAAGCCAAATCCTACTGTCAGTTCAACAGGCTTTGAAGACATTGTTCCAGAAGATCCATTGTTGGACTGGAAAAAGCCTGACCCTGATGATCCTGACCTAGAAACTGCAATATTGCATTTGGAACTTAGTGACAATGACAATGATAAGGCTTCAGCCCCAAAGGTCAGTTCCCTTAACTTATGATCTTCAGCTACTAACAAATGTTATAGTACAAAGACAAGGCCTTCAATGATATGGTCAACATTGAGGAAAAGATACTACAGTGTCTGCTGGAGCATGAAATCAACAAGGATACAGGCTATGTGTGTAAACATTGCAGCCTTGCTGGACATCCTGCACTTTTCAGATGCAGAGATTGCTGGAACTCTGATGTTCTATGTCAAACATGTCTTATAAAGGAGCACAAGGCCAATCCTTTTCACTTTGCAGAGAAATGGACTGGATCTTACTTCAAGCGTGTCAATCTCAGTGACTTGGGTCTAGTCATCCACTTGGGTCATGGAAGATCTCCTTGTCCAAATGCTAGTGTTGAAGACAAGCAAAAGCTCAAGATTGTTGACAGAAATGGTATTCAAACTGGTTTTATTCTTTATTGCAGCTGTCCTGGTCATCAGCCTAAATGCTTGCAACTGCTTGAACATCAACTATTTCCTGCTTCTGCTGAACAGCCTCATACAGCATTTACTTTTCAAGTGCTTAAACACTTTCATGCTGAGACTACATGCTCTCGAACTACTGCATATGACTATATCAAACAGTTGCAAAAGCTAACTGATGGTATAGCTCCACAAAATGTAACTGTATGTCTTATTAATTATAATTCACAGTCTAATAGCTCATACAAGTGTTGCAGAATGTGTACCGAGAGTTTTTGAGGACAGCAAGACTATGGAGGCATCTGATGACTAAGAAAAGACTTGGCATCACCCATGGCATTTGGACCTTGTTACCTAAGTCATATCAGGACCTTGTATGTATTCTATGTCCAGCATGTCCACATCCAGGAATCAACATATCAGCTCATGAACAAACTGAGTATGTGCATCATTTGATTTTGATCATCAAACATCTTATATCTTGACAGCTACAGAAGTGCACTATTCATATCAATTGATGGCAACTTTGGACTGAAGCACAAGAAGTCTGCAAGCAATTCTGATGATCCTGCATTATCCGATGGCACTGCATATTTTCCATTCAATGCAGAATATCTTAAATATCTCAAGGCAGTTAAGAATGATGAAGAGGTAGGTTAATGTAGCTAGTATATTAGATTTTCTAATAATTTTTATCAAGGTGTCCACATGCAATTGCTCTAAAATCATTGAAAGCATGTTTCAAAACAAGCCTCACTATGATGTGACAGGTATTATTGCAATTGTTTGCTCAAGACATGGCTTCTTCTGGCCACATGGAACAGTTGATCTTCAGAAAGGTGAAAGGTGAATATAATATGCATCAGCTTATACATCTTACAGCAACTGATAGTGATATCAAAGATTTTGCAATGCTGACTATGCACTTGCTGGAGTGCTTCAGATTGCTTGTGATGTGAAGCGTATCTTTGCATCATATGATATTGCATGCGGATTCTGCAAGAAGATTCGCTTACGATTTGAAGAATATTTTCCTGATCTTCTCCATATTCTGGATCGAATTACCTTTCTGATTCCTAAAATGCATCTGCTGGGTCATCAAGAGCTTTGCAGACAACTGTTTTCCTTCAACCTGACAGAAGGAGCAGGACGAACTGATGGAGAAGTTATTGAGCGTGTATGGGCTCAATATAATGAGCTCATTCGAAGCACACGTGAAATGACATATGGACACAGACATGATGTGATGAATGACCATCATTCATCTCTTAACTTTGAAAAAATGATAAATCTTGGTAGGTCTTAAAAGAAGTACTGGTGATCTTTATTGCTTAATTTTACCAATCAGTGCAAATTTTGCGTAAAGATCTTCAAGATGAACGACAACAGTATACAAAAGCATGCTCAGAGTTTGAGCAACTTTCTCAAGTTCATGAAGCTTATTTAAGCATTTGGCTTCAAATGAAAAGTCCACCATGTCCATCTCAAGTGGTTAACACAGATCTATGGAAGCTAGGAGAAGTTACTGGTATAGTACATTTTTAATCATTGTTTAACTGAAACTGAGATTTAAATATAGTGTCTTCTCAAAAACAGCAGCTTGAGAAGATCTCTAAAGTGGAGGCAAATTTAGATAAAAGTCAGAAAGACTTGATCTATGGAATGGCTACATTTGTTAATCAGGCATTGAATCTGGAGAAGCTCAGGTATGTTCTACATGTTTGGCTCAACTTAGCTCATTTAACAACTTATGTATCATAACATAGTATACAAGCTCAAACAGATAAAAATATCAAGCAAGTGCAAGAATATGAACAAAAAATAACTGCCTGGAACAAGCTACAGGAGATGTATATGCCCTCCACTAAGGACATGAATCAAACTGTCATGGCAGCAGGACATCAAATTACTCTTCCATTGCTGCCTTCTGCATTGTCAGCAATTCAACGTCAAGTTCATGGACTTGAACAGTTGGCACACATAGAAGTTGAGTTACGGAAAGGTCAACTTGAAGACTGCTTGCAAGAGGTTCAATTTGCTGTTCGACAACGAGCATCATTACTATCAATCTCAAAATCAAAGCAATATCATGGCAATAACAAAGGTGTCATAACTCGTACAAAGAGCAGACTGCAGCGTCTTAGGACAGCTGTTACCATAGGATGGAAAGGCTACAATCAAGCACGTGAAACTCTTCTTCAGCTGAATCAGCAAACATTTCTTGCACAGTATCCTGTCATGACTGCAAATGACTTAAATCCATCTGGCCTCATGGACTATGCAAGTCTGGGTAGAGGATCTCGAAAGCTGAGCTGGATCTGGAAAGTCAAAGGGCAGCATATTTCTATCATGGCTGATACTCAGCTTGAACATTGGAATCATCAAGGTATAAAGGACACAAGAATTTCAGATATCTCAAACTGATAGTAACTATTTTACAGTTGATCAACTAGAATGGTTTGAGGCCAAGGCCAATAAAGAAAGGCATGCAGAAGAGGTGGGGATATTAGAAGCTGAATTGGAGAGATGTAAACGGTTCTACAAGTTCTTTCAAAATGCCTGGATGCAATTGGCAAGGCAGCATAATAGTGGTATGCAAGCATATGCCTACAAGAAGGCAGCAATGTTTGAAATGCTTATGCTGAAGCCAGAACAGCAAGACAAGAGGTACTGAACAAGTCAGATTGGAATATATGCTGTGACTGACTTAAGCCAATTTTGTAGTGACTGTAACATACAATAGCTTGAGCATCCCGTTTATCATCTGTCTCTGCTGTAATGACAATTCAATGATCTCTACAATAGTAAGGCATGGCTATGTAACCTTTCTGCTTGAAGAAGCTAGCTCTTTGTCTGAAATGTATCTGTGGGGATTAGAATGAGAATACTTGCAGTAGAGCACAATGGCGAGCACGCAGGCGGACGAGCACAACGACGACACGCTGCTGGTATATCCTGCGTTCCGATCCATCTATCAGACAACAATGAACCAAAAATGAAAACCGCGCACCGTCTGATCTTCTTCTCCAACGAATCACACACACGGTCACTCGACATATCAGCATCTTGCAGCTACATCACACCACACACCATCAGAACGCACTGTCACTCAAAGCATTCTACAAGCGCTCACCGTATTCCTCGCATTCTGTGTCTGCTTCCTTTGCACCCACAAACTGCTTGAAATATCCATCCCCTGCTCCTGTGTCTCCAACACAATGCTGCGGCTCTCCTGCAGTCGCCTTGAGCTGTCCTCTAACAATGTCGTCCCCGCCAGCAAGCGCGTTCGGTCGCTCCTCGGGCCGTACGGGTCGCCCGAAAGCGGCGCGTCCATGTCCATCTTGCCGCGCCCCCTCACCCCCCCTCCTCGGCCGCCACCGAGAAGGTCCGCGCGCGACGTCTGCGCATGCAGGCCTTTCGCGAGCTTCTTGTTCCGTTGTAGCTCCGCTGTGGAGGCCTTGATGCGTGCTTAATAGGACGGCCTGATGGACTGCGGGATGCCTTGGATCTCTATCTCCATTTGCGGGACCTGGGTTAAGGACGTCCATGGATTGAGCTCAAGTCAGCACACTTGCACAGAAAAAGTACCATCCCATCCGCCTCATCCAGCTCCATATTTATCCGCCGCAGAGCGGCCTTGCGCTCCTCTACATCATATTGCCATGTCACAGTCAGCGGCGTAGCAACACCGTGCCCTACAACACTTATTCAGCTGCTCGCATCTCGCATCTCCCTCGATCTTATCCCGAATGTTCGATAGAATCTGTTGAAATCCTGCTCTCGTACGAGTCGAACAATGACAATGCAGTGTCCATGATAGACCAGCGGATCGGATGAATAGACGCCGCCGCTGCCCCGTCCTCAGGCACAGTCGATGTGTTTGATATGGCGGCACCGTGGAGTTTCATTTATCAGCAGCAACAAATTGCATACCCTTGCCTTTCACGGCCAACTCGTACTGCACCGCAAGTTTGTATATCTCGCACATGCTGCGAGGATATGAAGGAGAGAACGAGCTGCCGAGCCTCCTCCGTCGGGTCAGAGCAGCGCAAGTGTTCCGTATACTTGTGTGCAAGCCATACAGCACTGAGACATGCCCAGCAGGCCTTCGTTCTGCATCTGGTCTGGAGGGGTGATACTGAACATTGAATCGTCATGAACTAGTGGCTGTCATTATAAGATTTATGGAATGGAGCGACCCGCTACGCTCAGTCAGAGCTGTACAGTGACGCGATGCGCGCTGCCGTGATCATGAGACACGTGCAAGAGCCGGATTTCAGTAAAAGACCACTGCAAGCGACACAATATACATTACTCACCGAATGCGTGCCCGTGGCTGCCCGGAATGTGTGCCCCTGCGACGATCGACAATAAGATTCGCTCGGGGTGAGCGAGTGAGGATCAATCAGCATGTACGCTATGGAGGGCGAGGGCGATTAAGAGTAATTACGTGTGCATGCAAACGGGACGTGAATTCCGGGCAGGGTATAGACACCATCTATTACGACATTCCGGTGAACAGCAGAAGATACAAATAAATAAATTAGGAACTCTGGACACACACGTGAATATGTTGTGTCGCCTTTGGATTATCTGTTGAGGTCCCTGCCAATCCGCTACCGGGTATTAAACGGAAGCATCAATGACAGCCGATTATATGGTTGAAAACAGAGTCACCCACGAGCAGCTGCGAGGTCGTCGAGGTGCGCCAAAGTTAAGTTAAATGTGTTCTTCGCAAAGTCGATGGTGATCGCGTCATTAGACAACCAGACTTCGCCGATATAAGTGATCACATTCTGTATGTCCGCGGAGCAGTTGGGGGGCATGTGCTGGCGAATTACATCATGATATCCGCAATACTTTCTGCAAAGACAGTGATGGTGTTCAAGGCACTCGAAAAGAGAAGTCTTAGCCACTCACACAATGCTCTTGATGACGTCGGACGATTACCACGCACGATAAAACACTCCAGGTTTGCCACCATACGGATTTATTCGTGAGTGACGATACAGCAGCAATGCGGCAGGACGTACTTGACCATTGTAAAGCTGGTCAATGCACCCGCATCGCTGCCTCCGACGAGAAACCATGCTTGATCCGCAGTGCCTTGGTCTCCGGACTTGGTCTCCACCGTACATCTAGACGGTGACTTGAGCTCTGCATAGCCGCCCTACAGCGTTCATCGTTATCACGCTATATCACCATCCGACCAGACATAAAGATCCGACCAGCCCTGTGATCATGACAGACCTATGTATCTATGCATCTAAATCAAGACATGTAAGGAGCAACACCAGGTTGATATTGCTCACAAGTAATTTTCCTGCACTCTCGGATTCCATGCCTCAAAGTGAGGCATGTATTCGAGAATACCAGTCAACCTTGCTCTCTCTGCCCATATATCCAGTTCTTCAGGCTCTTGAAGTACGGTGCTGATGCGAGGACAATGATTGGACCCTCTGAGAAGCATTGATGTCACGGTGGTACGAAAGATAGTTCCGGCAAGTACTAGCACACTGCTCATCACCGAGGAACAATCTAATCTTATCTCCAGACTCCAAACAAGGCAGGCACGTGGCTGCGGCCACCGCACGTGGCAGTTGCGATATTGGGCAGTAATCCGGGGGCAGGGTAATATTACTCTCCTCCATCGCGTGCACCGTCAGGCTTCCAGCGGACAATTATCTCAAAAATAGCAGAGTCAGCCCGTCTATGATGATGATTCCTCTCGAATCTTTTTTCCGCGTCCAAGAGACTTGATACTCGACGTGACTTCAGTTGGAATTAGATATATTTCTCGTCAAACGAAGCGGGAGACGCATTGTCATGGCCACACGCTTTCCTCATACTTCTTATGACCTCTCGGACACTTTTATTTTTTCAGCCTATTGCTTCGACACACTTCCGCCATCTGATCCCTTCTCAGATCGCACCAAAACGATGTATTGGAACAGCTCATGAGGTTGAGAGCACGAACATCAGTCATGCCAGGTCTATTGCGGAAGCACCAACCAAGGCTAAGTGGCACGATGCTGGGCACGACGTTGAGAAGGGAGGAACTCAGGCAATGGGAATGACCTGGACTCTTTAACGGAGAGCAAAGGTGTGTTCTTATCCTCAGATCCTAGCTAAAGCTTCTCTCCGGTCGCGCAACGCGTTATGGGCCACAGTTTTCGCAGCATCCAGCACCTTTTCGGATGCTAGCTGATAGTTTACACCTTTCCAGTAGTGTCCTCGCTACACTCAATCCACTGCTCGACATATGTGTCACATCCGGTGTCGCTTTCTATGGTTGTATGCAGTATTGTATAACGCATGCCATCAAAGTCGCTCACTATAGATGACAGAATTTGCAGCACACGTCCTTCCACCTAGGTGTTCCATCCTTGGATTGAGTGCATCATCATGCGCATTAATCAGCTGTGTACATGAGGGGGTGCTGATCATTTCACAGGCAAATTAGCTCCAATCTCATCGCATCTGTTCAAGCTCATTCTGCCTCTTGGCCACTTACGAGCAGAAATCAATTCAACAAGCCAGAATCCAGATTGTACTGTTCCTATAAAGCCACTCCCACCGACCGTATTCCTCCTATATCCCTCACAGCCGCTCTCGCATGTCGCGCGGCTCATACTCGCCTCCCTCGCTCCAGCCAGGCCCTCGGTGTCGTTCCGGAGCAGGACGCCCAACGGCAGCACGTTCTCGTGGGCAGGCTCGACCGACGTTGGCCACTTCATCCGCGATGCTGCGCGAGCGAGCGAGTTTAGGATCTGCATCGGCGAGGACGCAACGGGTGCCGCGCCCGACGGCCAGCACGTGCAGGCAAGAATCAGCGTTGAGGTACCGTCGTTCGAAAGCCGGACGCGCTTTCTGTGCCGCCTGCCAGTGGTGGTTCAGGAGGAGCTCAGCAAGATGGAGGCGCTTAAGCATCAATGCGATATTGAGGCGCACCGGGAGAATGGCGATGGTTGGTCTTGGCGCGCTCGTCGTATACTGGAGCACCGTCGCGCGGCTGACGTTCTGGGATCTCGGACGGTATGGGACATGTGGGCATCGGAATTTCTTGTGTGCTCACATCTCTAGCTGGGGACGTTATGGAGCCCATCACATACCTTTTCGGACTCTCAATGGTGATCATTGGGTACCTCTCGTGAGCATCTGGCTACGTGGCTTCCACACCCGCTGACGCCGCACAGGTTCCTCTGCCAGGGACGAGAGGTGTCCTACTCATCGGTGCTGCGGCGGAGCGTGTCCGCGTGACGCGAGACGTTGTATGGGGCACGCGGGTTCGACATCGAGCGTTGGCTCGAGCTCGTGAGCGAGGGCAAGGCGCTGCGCAAGGAAATTGACAAGATCGCGGAGGACTACGACGAGCGGCTCCATCAAGAGAAGCAGGAGGAGGCCTCGCACACGCAAGAACAGACAAGGCCCGAGGAGGCGGATAGCTTGGCACACGAGTTCCAGAGCGAGGCTGACAGGGACACGGAGGCAAAAGCTGATGGCGAGAGGAAGCTGTGATGTGCTGTCGTGAGCGCATGAACTGTCGATACGTAAGCACGTTAACGGACTTCATAGTGGGGTCTTCGCAAAAACGAAGCGCCTATTTGTGGTATGTAGGTTGCATGGCATGTGTATAGCATGGGTGCGGCTGCCTTGGGCGAGTCCAGCCCATCTCTCGCTTTCGCTCTGAATTCATGCTGCACGGAGTGCTGACGTCCTTGCGGCGACTCGAGGAAGCGTGGGTGAGGAAGCCTTTTGCAGCTGAGACGGTGCTCCTCAGGACCCTCTCTGTGATATTCAACACAATAGCGGGCTTTGATGCTTGATGCAAAAAACGAGTGCAAAAGTCAGGTATCATGACAATGTCATTTCCGATTCATGGGTCCCAACAAGGTCAGAAACAAACGAGTCACTCAACCCGCCCTCGATGTCCATCAAAGCGCTCCTCCATGCCAGGCTACCGCCTGTCACGCGAGCATTTAACCAGATCCAATCCGGTCTCCCAACTAGTTCGTAGTAGCAGTCGTGACTCCGTCGTTGCGAAACCGACCTCGCTGCTGCCCGAATTGTATACGAAGTGGAATCCCTCGAGGAAGTCATGCCGTCGATGAACTCGAATCCCGTCTCGGCATCGTCGCCTAGGTCGCTGATGACAAGGTAAATCGAGTCGGCATCGCCGCCGATGTACGTGTTTAGCTAATCGGTGAAGAATTAAGAAATCCATCAAAGACCTTGGTCATCACCACTCACTGAACGGGGCCAGGTTTGGGCGTTGGCTGTGAGCTCGAATGATGTCTGACGACACGATGTCAATATAAATTGCTCAAGACTCTGGGAAGGGACGAAACATACCCCACCAATGGTGAAGTAGACATTATCGAGCTCGCTGGGGTGATCTTGAGGAGACCAGTGTTATCATCTTACGTCGCTCCGGTATAGCGGACATATTTCTTATAAGCCGCTCAGCACTCGAGGTAAGCTGGCTATCCGGAACAAAGCAATGAAAGACGACTAACAGCTCGGTATGTAGATGAGAGTAGTTCCTGTGTCAGCATTGCCGAATTCAGAGTACATGAGAGTCTCTGAGCCATAAGAGATGGTTTGGTTGATGCCAATAGAGTAGCTAGCAGGATACGTCGACGTTATCGGCCTGATGTAGAGTAATGCCCTTCAGCCACTCCTCAGGCGCTCTCTCATATACAGGATGCACGTGTAGGTCATGTCGCCTGTGCAGTTGCTCGTATTGACACTCCGGAACGTAATCTCTCCGTTAGCATCTTACATTGACGTGGTAGGCTCGAAGGAGATGCCGATTTCTTCCTCGCAGATGAGGCCTTGTTTGTAGGCATTCTGTGTGACAGTAGCAATGCACTCGTCCTCGTTACTCAGAATCCCTAAATCAGAGGTGAACGGCTGCACTGACACCCGCACCGTGGCACGTACCGCATGTGAGATCCTCGGGACCGAGACTATGTAAAATAAGCATCAGAATATCACATATCAGTTGACGTCTACATACCCCAAGATGCCATTGACACCAGACAAGCCCTCACTCACAGTTGGGACCCAATGGACTGATTCGTGACGGCATATCCAAAAGCAAGCCTGACCGTGTCCAGGTGCTCATTATTTATTGACAAGATCAGCTAGCAACAAATTGATTAGAAAAAATACACATACCAGAGAAGCTTCCCAAACCATAGGTGACCGAAACAGTCTCACCAGTGGCTTGAGATGAACTGGTGGCCACATAAGCCTGGTCAGCGCCAATCCAAGTGTTGGAACTACAGGTATCAACGATAAGGGTGTCTGGCAACGTATGTTGGTTGCTAGACAATATTATGTACGAGAATGTTCACAATACGTGGCAGGGTCGTTGACACCGATCTACGAGCACAACACTGTGAGTCGTAGATTGTAACATGGCGCAGACGACATACCGTCGCTCACAGTGTATTCGACTGCTCCATTCGTGGCCGAGACGTCGAATAGTGTCTGTGACGCAGTCATCACTGCATGACAGGACATCCCGCACCTGCATTTCAGATAAGCGGTTCTCGCCTTAGCTAGTTGCTTCAGCATAACACCGCCAGTGAGGTTAAACTTCCTGGTAAATGGTATCGAGATGGGAGACTTGTCCCGGCGGGCAGGATTAGCCGCCACCTCCAGGACACCGAGTAGAATTAGAGAGAAGCGAGCGAGCATGATAGACGGGCACCGGTATTACACTTGGGTGGTAAGAGCCATGGAGCAGACCCAAGCGTTATATAGCTCCGTCGTGTGTGCGACGACTTCGTGTTCGGTGAAATAAACGATATAGCAGAGAAGCCGAGTGCTGTAACAGCTCGGAAGCAGCGTGCCAAGTACCAGTGGCAGATATGCGGAGTTGATCCAGCTCAATCAGTTCTTATCTATTGTCGCCCTGAGAAAGATAAGGTCTCAACAGATAGAAGGGGTGGGGAAATGAACCACGCAAGATGTTGCAAGGAGCAGACGTCATGGTCTGACTCGGAGGGCGATGACACACGTCATTTCCCCATGAACATAACACGTCCAGAGTATCAGCAGGCCTCCTAATATTGCACAGTGCATATGATTTCAATTTTAGGTCGATTCGAATCACGACTCACTCACCACAAAAAAAAACTCGACGACGCAAGTTAAGTCTGGTCTTGTGAAATCCTTGTGGAATAGTGAGATTTCTGATTCATTGAGTGAGAGACGATGGGATCTGATTGATAGCTTTCGATTTTCGCGTCCGAGCCTCGTGCGGTGCAAAACCCTGCTTCTCAGCACAGGCGAGATCACCCCGAAATCGCACTTGAGCTCGAGTGTACTGCGATTCGTTCCTGTACGAGGCTTTGGAGGGCGTAGCTGCCACAACATAACCAATAAGTGCAATGTACAATTCTGAAGCTGCGTTAACCAGCGCAGAGGCAGAAGAGACGGTAAAGGAGCATAACGCTCTCAGCTCTGAAATGAAAACTATCAATCTACTCCCAGAGAGAACAATCACACGCCTGCATTAGAGATGCGCGATGCATGGATTGGGATGATAGACATTTATGGGATGTTGATCACTCACCGCCAAGGCGAGGCCTGAATGAGGTTGTGAAGCCACGCATGGCAATCCTTTTATATCACTCCCGAGACATGCATGCACAGCTGAGTAATGACAACTTGCACTTACTGCACATGGTCATGCATCTGATAACCTGAAGAATAAATTTTTGTTCCCGCAATGAACCGATTTACACTGGACAGATAAATGCAAAAGGTACGTACAGATCTAAAGACTGTCCCCGGGACAGTGTGCGCCATGCTATAAAATGAGGAAAGTGATGTATAAAATGTCCATCAGACGCGCGCGACAGCCAATACAAAGTGAATTGCATTTCCCTTTTGATTTCCCTCTCCCATTTCACGATGCAAGCTTCGCACAACCCCCCTCCACCCGATCTCCATTGCGTCCAAGCACTCATCCTATTCTCATCTCAGTTTGTGGTAGCATCTGTATAGTCGGTTGTCGCAAAACTGACTGTCTGCTTCCCGAGTTGTACACGAAGTAGAACCGCTCAAGGAAGGCCATGCCATAGATGAGGTCGAGCCGCTTTTTCGGCATCATCGCCCATGTCGTTGATGACGACATAGATTGAGCTGGCAGAATCGCCATCAATGTAGGTGTTAAGCTACATGATCGTTAGGACGATACAAGGCAGAGTAATGAGTGCATGCTTACAGAGCGAGGCCAGATCTGAGCGTTCACCGTGAATTCAAAAGACGTCTGCGGACGAGACGCACGTCAGCTCTCATCGAGGTCATAGAGCAAAAAAAATACCTCGCCATAACAAGGTATACACTGTCAAAGCTCTCATAGTCAGACGAGCTGATCTTCAACAGACCGATATTGTCGTCGTAAGTAGCGCCGTTGTAGTCGACATACTTGTTGTAGGCAACTGGAAAGCGATTGCATCAGCCGACCTTAAATGATGCCGCTGGGACGTATAGATGCTATACGTACAGCTCGGGAGATGGATCAGGGTAGTGCCAATGTCAGCGATTCCAGCAACGGAGGACATGATTGACTCGGTTCCGTACTGGATCGACTGTTCAATGCCGACGTACTTGCTGGCCGGAGAGCTTGAAGTGACGTCTCTATAATGGATGCGGTTCGCTTCAGGCTCAACAGGTCCTATCATCGTTCAGCTACGAACATGTATGTAATGTCTCCGACTCTTCAGTGTACAGACTCGAGTCAACGCCACCAAAGGTAATGACTCCCTTGGTATCCGAGTCGGAGGTGGTAGGTTCAAAGGAGACGCCGATCTCCTCGACGTCAATGAGATCCTGCGAGTACGCATTTTGAGTGACAGTTGCAATGCATTCATTTTCATCGCTCAAGGTACCTAGATCCAACATCAGCTGCAGAAAAACTATCAGTCTTAAAAACGCATACCGTAGGTGAGGTCTTCAGGACCAAGACTACATTGCACACATGAACTTTCATGCCCACTAGAAATTCAGGATACCTACAACACCAGAGAATCCCTCAGCATATGATGCAACACTAATAGATTGCTGAGTAATAGCGTATCCGGACGCGAGGGTCACTGCATCAAGGTACTCCTCACCTATATAAAATCAGCTGTGTTATCCTCGCAAACAATTCGACGACTTACCATCAAAATAGCCGGAACCATACGTGACGGAGACACTTTCGCCGGTGTCTTGAGATGCTAGTCACTACATATGACTGACCCGCACCAACCCAAGTGTTGGAGCTACCAGTGTCAATGATCAAAGTATCTGATCACGTTTATTGTGAGGTTGTGTTCGTCAGATGGATAGTTGATCAAAATGCTCACAATCAGTCGCAGGATCCCCGACGCCAATCTGGGTCACAAGATGGTCAGCTATGTCACGAGGGTCCATGAACACCTTGACTACGTACGCTGGCAGTGTACTGCACGGTTCCGTTCGTGGCGTCGACATCGAACAGCGTGCTCACGGCAGTCTTGACGTCGCAAGCAGTTCCGCTACCGCACCCAGCCTTGAAATGTGCGATCCTTGCCCGGTCCATCTGCTTCAACGTGGCGCCTCCCGTGGCATTAAACTTCTTGGTGAACGGAATATTGATGGGCGACTTATCGCGACAGGCGGAGTGAGCCGTCGCCGCGACAGCAGCGAAGAACCCCAGAAAGAGCATGGTACGCGGAGGTTGATAGTGCGCTCAGGAGAAAAATCGTGCCCTTTTATACCTGGGGATGTATGAATATCTTCCTGACTAAGAGCATACGGTAACCGCGATAGCTGAATGACAAGAAACTCAGAAGACGCATGCAAACGGCCGTGCGCGCTGCTGCAGGCCGGTTAGCACCGCGCAATCGATTATGGCTTATCATAGTCGTTTAACGAGCGATAAGGCACATTACAGTGGAAGCGAGCGGTCGTTTGCACCTTGAAGACCGGATTCACGCAGTTCAATGACGCACATCCTCACATGTCCTTGGGCCGAGTATCAGTACCTGAGTGCCTTCAAGAGACTCCAAACAACGAATCGTCGAATTCAGCATTGAAATTCCACCGGTATAAATCGCATCATCATAAAGTCTTTTGTCAGACACTGCGTTCAATAGACTTTCATGATACGACATTCAGCTAGCCGGAACTCGATAATGACAGTAAAGCTAAAAGATAACGGTGTTATCTCACCTGAACTGCTATAAAGTTCGCTATTTTTACCTCCTCCATGCGTCCACGCGGTTTTCCCGGGCTTCGATTTTGGACATCAATTGAGGCCCATCAGTGCTCTTCACGTGTGCAATATAGCTTTTCGTCTCATGCGCAGGACACTGATCGCTCCGTGAGTCCTCGTAATCATGAACGTCATGACTTTCAATGCTCAGTCGCAAGGTTGGTCCAGATGATTCCAATATCTCCGGAACAATGAATATGACAGAGGCCGCCAATTGGATAATGTATGTGCACCGGAAGGCAGCCAAGAAGCGCCGTGGGGGGGGAGGGGGGATGGTGTGCCTGATCATCTGAAAAGAAGCATCAGCAATGCGAATGGTGACAGAAGACAGCTCCACAACGCCCGTTGTGGCGATATGGTACCAGTTCACAAAGGCAGGTTTGCTCCACGCGCATCGTTGCATATTTAGAATGTGTATCAGAGCGGATATAGATGTTTTTGTTGCGCATGCGCCTTGCTCACGGAGCAATCTTATGCAATCTTTCTAGATTTGAACGCGTAAGTGACGCGGATACTTGAATTCGGCGGACGGAACTCACAGATATACGGACAATTGCACGTGCACGTAGTCGCACATGGTAGGCCATTCACGCAAATATAGGTTGCCCTACGGATTGAAGACACGCGAGTCAATTGCAATGGTAATGTAGCTGCCGTAAGTCCTACGTCATTTGAGATTCCGAAGGATACCTTAACGACACCGTTTTAGCTGCGGTTCGTCGAGGGTATTAGCACCTGCATCCTGGCTTGGTGCACTTATTCGCAACGGGTGTCCTGTTATTTCATATGAAACCTCTGTATGCGAACCGAAGTGTGGCGGGACAGTCAGATCTCCTCTGCCCAACGTGAGTCGTCCTCGTCTAAGATCTTATCACCACCGCCGCCCTTCTGCACGCTCAGTATCAAATCATGTACTGTTTATATGACACCTTACCTGGAATATCACAGGCTTCCTGGATGAGCCCGTTGATGCATGGGGCAACCGCTGGATTTCTGCTCGCATATCCGCCATTTTGGCTTCCAGGGTGTCGCACTGTCTATAGGAGGGGCTCAGCAGGACGCGGTAGAATACGTAGGAAGACAGCGCACGCGTGGATTGCCTTTGTTTCCTCATTTCGCAGCTCGAGTTGCTGTCTCATCATGAGCTTCTTGCCCCTGGCCTAAACATAGCCGTGCCTTTCTCAATAGCGACGCATGAAAAATGAATCAAGGCCGCACCTGCACGGGTCGCATATCGTTCGCCGCCGCCATGACGTTCTGTGCGAGAATATTGATCCATTCTGTCTGCTGCTCCCATTCCGACGCGCCAGTCGAGGGTGCAGTCGGCGGTGGAGCGAGAAGGGCATCGAGCAAGTGAGAATATCTAACCAACATAGACCTCAGTATAAACCTCAATGCTGGTCTGCGGCCTGAGCCAGACGAGTGAGCAACACCGAAAGTCGTACATAATCAGATGGCTACGAACCGACACTGGGATCAGCTGGATATAGCTGGTGGCCTTCTAGCTCAGCCAATGATGTTAATCCCTCTTTGATCTGCGAGTCGTGCTCCCATGAATGCCGATGTGGCGTTTATGCAAGCCCGTCTCGATCACCGGCCAGTTTTCACCAAACACCGCATAATGCCCGTTCTCCACTATCCAGTCATCCCGAGGCTTCCCCAGCTGCGCAAACGGCCACTTTGGAACGACCACCAGATCTGAGAGCAACTCATAGTGGTTCACCGTGGAGAGGTCCGCGCCACCCGCACGTTCGCGAAGCTTCTCAAGGAGGTGGAAGTTGTCCGTCGTATATTCGTGTAGTGCAAGGGCGGCGAGGGAAACGGGTTGCAGATTTCAGCTCCTCCTCTTCCATTTTTCGTATCGGCTGCATCAGCCGTAGGAAGCTGGTGGACGGAACGAGTGGGCGTCACGAACAAGCAGCCTCGTCGACCATCAATGCCCTGGTTCAACGTTCAACAATGAACGCCGCCCACTAGACGCGGGGACAAGCGCCCATAATTCTGTAGGCGTCGAGTTTATGGTCAGCTTTGCGCGCGACTTCAACACTGTCGCCCAAGTCGCTTCGCTCGACGTCACGTACCTGGCATGTTTGAACTACCCACAAAACTAGAAGACCTTACTGATACATCTATTTTTGCCGATGATGAGAAGACGCAGCCGGCAGAGGGACGATATTTCAAACGTCGTTCGCCAGATCAATCCCGATTCGCTTCCGCGTTTGAGCAGTATCTACAATGTCCGTACAGTGAAGCAGGAGCCAACGCCCCCTCCTCCCTCAGAATATGATCAGTTGCGCACACAGCTGCGCCAGAAACCGTTTGAAGCGGATACGTGGCTGAGGCTTGTCGACATTGCCGAAGACTCGGGCAACATCGAGATGATCAAGGAAACCTACGAGGGATTACTTGAAGCCTATCCTAATACTGTTCGCCGCTACGTCTGCGTGATGAAGATCGGAACTCATCATTTATATGCAGTCTTCCGCGCAGATTGCGTATCTGAATCACTTCCTCGACAACCCTGAGACATTCGGATTTGCCGAAAGCCTGTTCAAGCGATTTTTAAGAACGTCGTCGTCAGTCGACTTGTGGAAGGTTTACCTCACATATGTCAGGTTAGTGACAGAGAGCGAAGGATGCGTCAAGCGCGTTCCTAACAAGTGCACAGGAGAGTGAATACAGGCCCGAATGCGCGCGATGTGGTGCGCAAGTCTTATGAATATGCATTGAACCATATCGGGCAGGACAAGGACAGTAGCGAGATATGGACGGAGTACATACAATTTCTCAGATCTGGCGAGGTATGTCTGTGACGGAATGGTTTGGACGAGCATCCTAAGCAGCCTCGTAGACGACTACCACCTGGGAAGAGCAGCAAAAATTGGACGCGATCCGCAAAGCCTATAGTCGTGCAGCTCAGGCACCGATGGAGAACACGAAGAAGCTCTGGAAAGAATATCAAGACTTTGAGAATTCTCTCAACAAGATCACGGTGTGCATCCAGGTAATCAAACAAAGATCCACCTACTGACTGCTCCACAGGCAAAGAAATTCCTCTCAAATCTCCAGCAGGGCCATATACAGGCGCGTACGGTGCTCAGCCAGTTGCAGGAGCACCTCACGATGCTCTTTTCTCCCCCGCCCCCATCGAGAACGGCACGACCGCCTATATGGCTGCCCCGTCAGCCGGAGTTTAACGCAAGAGACAAAACACTGGTTGGCCGCTGGCAGGCGTATCTTAAGTGGGAGGAGGGCAACCCGCTCGAGATCGAAGAAAAAGACAAGGCGACCCTTCATTCGCGCCTGAAAGCGGTGTACCGCAAAGCCATTGTGCGCATGCGATTCTTCTCGGAAATCTGGTGGGTATGCCGCGTGTCTGCAGTAGCTGGAAGCCTCACCCGTCGTGCAGGTACATGGCATATGTGTGGACAAATAGCATTGGCAAAACGGACGAGGCGCTCGCTATACTGAAGGCCGGAATTGATGCAAACCCGTCGAGGTATGATGTCAATTTTGGACACTTAAGCGCAGATTCTGAGACCTGCAGCTTTGTTCTGAACTTTGCCTACGCTGAGGCCCTCGAGATCAGACAAAACTACTCAGAGGTACACGCCACCTTCACCAAGTTCCTTGACGTCCTCCGCCAAGATCCGGAGGAGGTCGAGCGACGAGTCAGCGCAGAAAATTCATCGCCATCGACCGCACCCAATAGTCAGCGAGAGCCGCTCAATCCTCCGTCACAGTTCTCGCCATTCGTATCGCAGGTGTCGGAGGAGCGGCCGTCGAAGAACAAGGAGTTGCATGAGCGTCGGACGGACTACGGAATCGCGTGGATCATGTACATGAGGTTCGGAAGACGCGCAGAGGGACTGAAATCCTCGCGGGCGGTGTTTGGCAAGGCGAGACGGGATCGCTGGACGCCATGGGAGGTGTTTGAAGCTGCCGGTATGTGCGCTTTCTGTTTTGAACGAACTTGTCCCAGTCTCATGTTCGTATCGTCCGTGCAGCATTGATGGAGTACCATTGTACGAAAACGACAGATGTCGCCAGTCGCATCTTCGAGAAGGGAATGGGAATATTCGGCGACGAGGTCGAATTCGTCATCCATTACCTCGGCTTTCTGATCTCTCTCAACGATGAAAACAGTTAAGTCTTCCTTTCGGGGTCGCCTCAATAATGCACTCAGCCAACCATTAGATGCTCGCGCGCTATTTGAGCGTGTTGTCAGGACCTTACCGCCAGATCGCGCTCGTCCCTTATGGGAGCGATGGAGCCGGCACGTGCACCAGTTTGGTGACCTGGATGCATCTCGCAAACTAGAAGCGCGGATGGCAGAGGCATACCCGACGGGTAATATGCGCCCATGTTACTGGAATTGTAGTAGCTAACATTCTTTAGACCCGCCCATTAAATGCTTCGCAGAACGCTACAAGTATTTAGGGACAGATGCTATCGCTGTCCGGGATCTTGGTTTCACAGTCTCTCGACAAGGCAGCATGAACCATGGTTGTCCGGACGGCTCCACGCTAGGCCGCACGGATGCCCAATTATCGCTTATGTTCAACGCAAGCACGACGCAGGGTCCCG
>NW_024468565.1:117456-230227 GCF_001632365.1 Laetiporus sulphureus 93-53
ACAGGAGGCGAGACGAGAGCCGCGAGTCGGACTTTGGCCCACCGTCGAAGAGACAGAGGCCGGCGTCGCGGGAGCGGGACATGTGGGACGGCCGGCGGAGACGGCACGGTACGCCGCCGTGGCAGAGGGATCGCAGCCGTGAAGGGCCACTGCGTCGGTTTTCGAAGGAGGAGAAGGAAGAGAACCCAGTGATGCTGCCGCCGGTGCTGTCGTGGTTCGTAAGCGTGCTGCCAGAGCCTACAGCATTCGATGGTAGGTGGGTCGTGCTTCTTTCGTTAAGTGTTCTGAGCGACGCGTTGCATGTGGCAGGTCCCATATTCAGGACGGACGACTTGATGCAAGTGTTCCGGAATGTGGTCATACCATCAACTTCGAGTGTGTCGAGGGTGCGCACGCCGGCTCCCCCTCCACGTGCCGGTAAGCTGCGTCTCGTCGAACATGTATAGGTTGTGTTTATGCAACGTTATTCAGGCGGAGGACCTCCTCCAGACTATGGTCCATATCAGCGATCGGGCCGCCGCGGGAGGTTTTAGCGTATTGTCGGAGCAGTTTGATCACTTTGAGACGCGTGCTTTACTGTTTGCGCGAGTGCGTCTATCATATCGTGATCTACAGGTTGAGCATAGTCTTAGTCCTGAGTGTCGGAAGTATTGTATCGCAGCAGCGAAAATGTTGTTAAATGTCAAACTGTTCTGCACCTTGTGAATTCGTCGCGTGGATATCGCGAATGTCATGAAGATAGTCGTGCTTTGCGCATGCTGGTCAAGTCTGATGCGACTGGCAGTTTCGGATACAATTCACTTTATCTGCTCAGATTCGGTGAGGCTGTCGGCTTCGAAGCAAGAAAATTTTTATTATGCAAGGCGCTGTACAGATAGCGGGATGACAGCACCATAGGCATGATATGAACACTTCAAGGACCGCTCATTAGTTCTCACAATCGCGATGTACAAGTCACACCTTCCCTCAATGCACTGCGCAGTGATTCATTTTGTCTTCAAGCCGGGACGGAGCCTGTTGCTGTGCCTTCTATCTGCACTCACTTGAAGTCTGGCAGATTTTCTGGATGTCCAAGGCCTCTAAGCTTCTCGTAGACTGGCGTTGCTAAGTTGTCAGTTTCTATCAGATTTTGGCATGAAGGCATTTGTTTGCGACATCTTCCATTAGTGCAACGAGACCTCTTCTGAAGTCCGCATATACTCCTTTCGATATTGCGGCTTGAGCTGATCCGCTGTTCCACGTCATACATTGACTGCAGAGCTATTGAACGTGCGACACGCTGGAGTGAGACGCATGTACGGCAAGGCCAATGGACCAGAGGATGGACTGCCTTGTGGAGACTTTCCATAGCACTCTGGATCAACGACCGAAGGGAAACACTAATAAAATAGCCCAGGCGCACCTGCGAGTACGTTGTATAGTCCGGACACTGTACCGCACACATCGCCGCACCTAGTACGACCGCCGCGTCGACTGAGGATACGAACACGAGCTTCATCTTGACAACACGCCAGACGACAGACCCGATATTGATAATTTCCGAGTGGGGAAACAAATGGCGGTGAACTCGTCGGCAGTGCTCGGTTTCAAGTGATAAACACATCGTTCCACGCTGATAGGTGACTCCTTAAGACATCTGGAACACATATCGCCTCCCCTCGGTTAGGAGCGGACGACGACAGCTCGGACCGGCTGAGTGTACCGATCGGTGTCAAAGGCCGGTCCACGAGAATAAAGAATGAAGTAGGAGAGCGGACACGCCGTGGGCGTTCTTGATGGCCTTGTAGCTCTTCCCGATGTGACTTGGGTGGCAGGATCGTAGCGATTGCGACACTTGGAACCGTATGCGAAGCGCGCGACGCATTCGGATATCACCTGGTCTCGATAGAACGATAAAGTGCCCCGTGAACGTCTTTGCGCAATAACTGTAAAGAGATATAATTCATGTGACCGACGCGAGAGCATCGCCCTCTCCCATTCGGCAAATGTCCTGCAACTGCTAAGCTCAAGAACGGGCTTGCCGCGAATCCGCCCACAATATTGAGATGTTCGAGCACAAACTCAACGTCTTCACCCACCTGCGAGGTCGTCAGGCCCTTAGAACAACCTTCTGAAAGTCCGCGATGATCTCGACGACAGACTTGCTCGCCGGCAGTTGAGACAGTCGCTCGTCGTCGGCTGCCGTTGCACTGGGACGGAGGAGAAGCGCGAACCTGATGAAGGCGAGTGATGGAGTACGGCAAAAACATGGCGATCCATCGAATGACACACCTTTTCACCAGCTAGTGTCCAGTCTCTGTCTGTCCATCGCCTCCAGCCGTGGAGCATAAGATTGAGCTTCTGCGTCGATCTTGCGGACATATCCATCCCCCGCAGTAGTAGAGCACTGACGGTATCTTCATACGCCTCAGCTTTTCCCCGCCCTCCTGTCCCGGAAAAGTGTACCAGCACACCATCGTCAGCGAAGCCAGTCATAGAATCCAAGAAAACACAGCGCGTTATGCTGAAGATCTGTGGCACATGACACGCCACTAAGAGTCGTACCAACGTTGACCGGTATTGACCCCCCCCCCCAAGACTATGCGCCGAGTCTTCCCAGCATATGGCGGCTTTGAAGGCATGCTCGCCGGTGCCGTATTTGTGCTCGAAGGATGGCGCTTGCAATGGTAGTATGTGGAGGCCACGGTCTTGTGTGGGCGCTTGTGGCTTCCCCGGGGCCAGAGGCTGAGCGCCTTATGAGGCCACACGTACACGTGCAAACTCGAGCTACATTCACGGCACATGGGCACGCTCAGTGTGATCCGCGGACTAGACTAGGCATTCGTCGCAAGGACCTACTCTGATCAACGGCTGGCACGGTTCAGCCTGGAGCATCTACCACCGAATACACGTTGAATGTGCAACGGGGCTTGCGGCATATGGTCATATTCTCAGGGCGGATGCACGGCGGGTACTTTCATGCCGTTCATCTTACAGCAGGTCACCTGCTTAGCGTTGCTGTACTCGCCAGCCTCTGAGGGTAGCACGAAACTTTTCGCCGCAACACCGTCGGGGTGACTTGGATCTGGACATGCACACATCAAGGGCAGGGCACTCACCACTATGAACGTCACACTCGGTGCACTTCGCGAACTTGAAGCTGGCGAAGGAGTTATGGAGGAGCATCTGCATGACGGCGTAACAAGCCACGATACTCATGCACCCGCCACGGAGGAAGGTCATCCTTTGGCGTGCACGAGCTGGACGTGAGCAGTATCCAGATGCATTCACTAACATAGATATATATATCTCAGGAGACCTGAACTTGCCCTTCTCACCAGCGGTGACATCCTGGTACTTCTCAAGCTCCCTGTCGAGGTCCTGTCCGATGCGGATGCACTCGCTTATCAGCGTGAGCCAGCGCCGGGCTGTCACACTGACACATCCTCACCCGTACCTCCCTGTTTTGGTTTGCAGAGATGATTAGACGATGACGGTCATGCGCTCTGGCAGTCCGATAAACGACATCAGCCCACCAGATGCAGAGGGGAGGGGATAGTCGATTACGAGAATTGTCGCCTGTAAATGCCGTGCGGCGCGCAAGACCACGATCAGCGACGAGGCCTACGATGAAAGGATGGGCTGTGACAGAGTTCTGACTCGGTGGGTACACTCTAGATGTTCCCAAAAAGATCGCATCGAGGACAATAGCACCAACAAAACATTCAATGGCATCTTGACGTCTTCTATTTCTCTTTCGCAAGCCTGCATTCCCCTTTGTTCTAGTGAATCTCGATTCAGAAGTATTTTCGCGCATCCATTCAGGTCATGAGAATGCACAGGATGTGCACGGCGGCTATGGTGATAGTCGTCTCGAGCACCACGAAGATAATCGAGCTGTGCGCAGGCTGGTTGGGTGTGGTCCAAACCGCGATCGATTGGACTCAACCCCATTCTTGCAGGAAGTTCGGACCTGTTGGAGACTTGTTGAGGTGCTCTGATTAGGGGAAAGAGGAACCTGCCTTTGCACCGCTCTACGTGCTTCTCACCGACTCCTGGACGAGTCTGGACAATACGCGCAAAGTATGCTGATGTTCTGTCTTGGTTGAGCCTTCGTGCAAGTCAGTAAAAGCCACGCATCGACGAGAATGGTCGAGAAAGTCTGATGGTAGGTATCATCGAGGGAAGCGAGCGTGTTCAAGGTATGTCTAATATGTTATTTACGCTTAGTGGCTCGCTATGAAATCGATTTACAGAAGGCCATTGGGCACGATACGACCACGTAGAGATTCTCTCAGTCTAGTGCGAGCGTTGGTTCCTGCATCGTCGTCATGACCACGGTGTCTTGTCACACCTTCCTCATCCACTGGGCAGTGATCGCAACCTGTCTTTGAGCAGCATCGGTGGTTCTAGATGACCGTCTGCTACCGTGGTCAAGCAGCGAAAGCCTTGAGACCGTCAGCGCTGCGTTCAAGGTCTATGAAACGCTCATATGCACGAGAAAAGCCGCCCCACGAACGTTTTCTTGCTTTTCATTCTACTTTACACGCAGCCGATGCGATCCAGCAACGAAGGTATTGATGCTTTATATGACGCGGTTCACACTGATTTTCTTCCAGACAATATAGCCTTCAAGCCCATCACAGTCCGTCGACATGGTTGACGGCGACTGGAGAGCTCAAATATCGACAACGCATGCTTTCACTGGTAAGTTCGCTTTTGATGTATTCGAGTCGCGATAACAATTTTCCAGTTCATGACATGGGTGCCAGTCAGCTCCTCCACGTTAGATGCACGAGCTACACGGCCACAAAGCGATGCTCCGGTGTTGAACTCCCGAATACAAGGACGTTCTGATTCATGCGGATTCCTGCGCTCTGGGCGATATCGCCATGTATAGCCATAAAATGAATCTATCAGCTATTCGAAGCGGAAGCTCCGTTTACGCGCCTGTTGTGGTACGTTGTCTTTGCTTCGATGTGGTTTCTTCCCAGGCTGTACTCGGCACAGCCTCTCGCACCATGACCACACATCTATGACCGTACAAGGAATTGGACCCTGCAGGCACTACACGAGCAGGATTTCTTGTTATTTGGCAGTGGCGAGGTTCTCCTACTCATCTTTGCATTCTTTGCGCTCTGCGGTCATTCGAGGATTGATGTTCGAGCGTCTGCGTACTATCCCATGGATCAGGGCTGTACTACCCATTCTACTCGTTGACGACCGTGCTTGATCGATATGAACGATAATGTTCGTGAAGCGTGTCTTGCAGAGCTATGGCCGTTTCAATTTCTGAAAAATGCCCTTGAGGCTGTTTTGCAAGAAGCGTGTTCTTGCATCTGCTTGGATCATGAAGTTCCTTGTATCAAGTGCGCCGCTTGTTAACACACATCGTCCGCCCATGGAAATGTCTGTGGGGGCGTCTCGTGTGCAATGTGAGTGACACGAGATGTGCCCGCATTGTCATCCCAATCGCACTTCCCCGGTCTTTCATGGAATACTGAGTGTGATGAGGCGTTGTAGGCATGCAATCTCACATCGAGGTCTCGTGTCTGAATGCGTGGAATTCGACCGCCTCACATCGCACAGCATTCGCCGAGAACGATCATTTCACAGACCATGTCCAGAAGCTCTCATCTGCTTCTCAATGCGTTGTCACATGGAATACTCATAGTCCACGGTGTGAAAGGCTATGCGAGCAATAGTTGGAAGAAGCGCATGAGCGCTCGGTGAATGGACGGCATAGCCATGCTTTGGAGTGCTGACAGGAGTGCATATATACGATTGTCAACGTTGAGACTAGTATACGTACGTGCGGCATCTAACGCGCCGAGTCGCTTCTCTTCCGTCTAAATCGAAAACGTTGCTTGTGACAAGATCGACCTCATGGAATATGAATCTTGGAATAATGCGGAGAACGCAAACGAGCCGGTCTAGCTTGGAGGACATATATTTGATTTAGTCTCGTGTGTACCTTTTCTTCTCTTCTACTTCGTGATCTACATTACAGGCCGCATCAGTTTTCTGTCGTCGGATCTTTCCCCCATCCATACTTCCTTTTTACACATTCCCCAGTCTCCCTTCCCTTTCGCCGTTTACGCTGACACCCCTTACGTATCTTCCTTTCGTTTTCTATACTTGAAGAAGCCAACCCACATTGTAATGTTTCATCTACGACTTTGAAGTGCGAACATCCAGGAAACGATGTCGTCGGCCGGTCAAGCACTGGCTCTGCACTGAACAGCAGATGGGAAAGTATCTGCAGTACGAACACACGATGGATGTCACGCTTAAACCTCATGATTGACGAGTAACGCGCACCTCAACGGCCTACATACCACGTCTTGGCTTTCGCCGACTTTTCGATGTACTCATCTGTGCGCGTGACATCAAAACATAGATTAAATGTGAAAATAGAGCTGGAATACAACCGCTTGCGCATTCGTGACGAAAAAATTGAGACTCCTGCATGAACGTGTTTTTAAATCTCTGCACCGGTTAAAGGCTCACAGGCTGAAGGCCTCAGCCGGACGGAAAGCTACGTGGGACTGCGTCTGCCTTGCATTACCCCAACCTCATTCTACCTGTGCGTGCTATCGATCCGGTCAGCGAGATAAGGGGGCTATATACGTACTGCAAATCCATGATATCTGTGCATAATACAGCGCCAATGCAACGCACGCTCCTCGTCACTAAGAGCACAGTATCAATAATTGGAATGGGCCTACAAATGTCGTCGGCCCTCTGGCTGATTCTCGTCATACATGATCATCATTGCCGACCTTCGTGTACATGCAAGGTCACCACAGAACGCCATAAAATGAACGTCAGCTCACCGAACAAGTATGGCCTCAAAACGTCAAGGCCTCACGAGTTGATTGACGAGCAGAATGTATGGTCTATCCTTCGGACAGAAGTCGCGCCTTCCCGTCCGGCAAATACCTGCAACTCCGAGCATAGGAACGGGCACGCCGTGAGTCCGCCCATGTACACGGCAGGACCGTCTGCGGGAGGGTGAGACCGCACTTCACTTAGTGGAGACGGACATAGATGACGTGACTCGTCTCGTCGATCTGCTCCTCGATCGCTTCGATGGAGACCGCTATTTCTAACCTGCCGAAATACAATGAGGGATTTTCTCGTCTGGAAGCGAGAGCGAGCTCACATCCTGTCAGATACAGCACGTCCCGCCTGACACCGTTCTTCCCGTCTCGAGTCTCCGGACGTACGAGGCCTTGGAAGCGTCCTGAAACGTCGCTTTCGTCGAAGCCTCGCATGCATAGAATGTCTTCGTCATTGGTGACGTGCGATCTCTTTAGCTTTATCTGAGAGAGCCTCGGTCAGTGATGAGGAGACATTTGAGCAAAGACCTTACAAAAGTGTGGCTTCCGCGAACGTGGACGGTGCCGCCGACAACCAGATTATTTTCCTGCCTCTCTCCTCAGGCTCAACAATGCGCAGGTGATCCTCAGAGATGATTTACCGTGATAGAGTCCCCTGCGAGTCCATTCATGATTAGAAAATCTAGCTGTCTATTGAATGACGCACCATCCCACCGGTAGCCAACGTCCAGTCATCGCCTCCAGCCGAGGAGCGTCACATCGAGCTTCTGCGTCGAGCGCGCAGACCTCTCCATCCTCGCTGTAGTAGAGAACCGATGGGATATTCAAATCTCTCAGCTCGTTCTCGAAGTCCTATCCCGAAGTAATGAACATGCATCAGCATCGGCAAAGCCCGTCATGAAAACGCACCACGGTGCGCTAAAAAATCTGCGGCTCATTCCCAGGCACCAGATCCAATCCGACACGCCACTGAAAGTCGTATGAACGTCGATCCCGGATACCTTCATACGCCGCTTCTCCCGTGCATGGTGGCTTGGAAGGCATGCTGGATGCTGGAGAGCGGTCTCGGTACTTGAGGGCCGTCGTGTGTAGGGGCTTGTGGCTTCTCCGGGCCGGAGGCTGAGCGCCTTACGAGGCGCACACGTGCAATGTGGGCGCCTGCCTGAGTCACTCAAAGCGCGTCTCAGCACTGATGAAAAAGAAAGACACTCCGAGCTAGTATGCTTGCCGTCTACGACATCAATCGATCGCTGGATCCGGCACGCTCGAGCTCAGTGTGATTCAGCGCGGACTGGACTTAGCGATCGCGATGACCTTCTCCGATCCAATGGCTGGCTCGATACCGCTTGCAGCATCTACCACCGACTTCTCCGGGCGAACGTCTGTTGAGCACTTGTACTCCATTCATCTTCCACCACGCTATATTCTGAGCTTTCCTGTACTCGCCAGCTTCCGAGCGTCGCACGAACCTAAGTACAGGGCAACAGCATCACGACAACTTGATCTTTGTACGCACAAGTCGATGTCAGTACAGTCGCGGCTACTTGCGTCACAGTCGATGCAAGTCGATGCACTCAATCCATTTCCGCGGACCTGAAGCCGGCGAAGGAGTTAGGGAGGTGCATCTGCATGACCGTGCGACAAGCCACGATACTCGTGTACCCAACGCGCAGGAAGGTCATACTTTGGCGTGCATGAGCTGGACATCAGCAGTGTCGAGGTGTGTGCACTCACATTGATGCATGTACCACAGGAGACTTGATCTTCCCTTCCCACCAGAGACATCCCTGGTCCTCTTCAAGCTCCCTGTCGAGGTCCTCTCCGATCCGGATGCACTCGCTTAACGGCGTGAGTGAGCATTCGGGCTGCCATCACGGCACATGCTCACCACACCTCTTTCTTGTAGTTCTTTTTTGTAGTTCGCGGTGAAGATGCAGACGATGACGATCGTAAGCTCTGGCAGTCGGACTGATTAGATCAGCTCAGCAGAACGGGAGTGTCGAGCAGGAGGACTGTCACCTATCGAGTCCTGTACAGCGTGTACAGCGTGCAAGGTCGTGGTCAACCGCGATGAAACGATGGGCCATAACGGAGTTCCGACTCTTGAGCATACGCCCTCAATGATGGCCACATCGAGAATGGTACAGCTATGAGGACGTCCTATGGCATCTTGATGTCCTTCTATTCCTCTCCCGCAGGTCTGCATCTCCTTTGGCCTCGTAAAACTCGACTCAGAAGTGTGCTCGCGCGTCCACTCATGTCCTACGGATTCCGAGGCGCACCTCAGTGCATGTCAGTCCCTACGTCTAGTCTACAATATATGAAATCGTAGTGTCGCTGCACAGCGATGAGTGGTATCTGGAGTGAATACTCGACCATGGGCGGTACGTGCTAACTTGAGCTTCGTTTCAACTGATGTGGGCTTAGGGGCCTTTGAGAACTCTTCTAGGTTGGACACGAAAAGCTGCTGAGGTAGTTCAACTCTCTGAATCTTAAAACATCGAGATGGGGAACTACCCTGATCTTTCTTGTTTCCTCTGTGCTTCGTGCGCTCATCTTCCGTCATGAACACCCAGGTGAGCGCACCCAGATTCGACCCTCCCAGCTCCAGTATTCTGGACTGGAGTGTTCTCTCGGGCGGACGCACGCAAGCTCTCAGTCAAACCCATATGCTGCATCATCAACACGTGGGCCGTGGACAGACGCATCTAGCTCATACATGACCGAGCGGATTAACGGACGGTCGCTGGAGGAGGCGGAAAACACCAAGAACACGGAGATAGCGAAGGAGCTGTGCCTACCGCCTGTGAAGCTCCATTGCTCGAGTAAGTTCCTACTCATACCAGTCTGATTCATTTATGGCTGGCTGCTTTTTCCAGTGCTCGCAGAAAGTGCTATCAGGTCCGCCATCCGTGAGCACCGGTCAAAGCGCACGAAGACGTCCAACCCGAAGCAGGCTGGGGACATCGACGTGTCTCGCCGGCTACGTCGACGTCTCTCAAAACTCGGCGACAGGCGAAACCGTGGGCAACAGCCGATGCTCCATCTGCGTAATTCACACGACTTCTTACTCTTTTCCGTCTTCATTCGCCCGCTATGTTGTACGAATAGTTGCTATTTTGCATGGGTATTTTGCTATTGTAGTATTTTATGACCCATAACAACGTTAGGTTGTGAAGAGGTGGCTAGTCTATTGAATGTATAGCTCATGAAGCTACTCCCTTCTGTGCGACGAAAGAGGATGTGCCTCTAGCAAACCACCTCTCGTTCGCCTCCCCGCGTTGTGCGGCACTGCACGGTTGGTCAATTCAAATCTTGAAAAGATCATGTGTTACATCCTGCAAAGATTGTGCGTTACATTAATATGTCATGAGTCGAATCGCATTGGCTACTAACCTTGTACCGGAGTGACGGTCAGCGAAGTGGTCGTTCCATGTCTGCGTGAGCCAGCCTGCGCGGCTCTGGCGAGCGCAGCGTCACGGAACCTATTCGCCTTCGGAAATTTGGCTACAAAGGGTGGGGCGATCAGCACATTCCCTCGTGCTACTATGTCTGTGTGCAGCGTACGCTCGTGGTTTGGGCGGGAACGGTGGCTGGTGGACGCTTGGCCAGCGACGAACAAGAGGAGACGCGGGCGGGCGCGGCGCGAATTCAAGGGAAATTCAACTCCTCAGAAAAGTAATCGCCGTCGTTCGGCTGAGGTACACTAGCAGTTGTATATGGCGGGTCGCTTTCATGGTACGGAAGAGACGATCTCCGAGCACGAGGTGACGCGTAATAGGTGTGACTGTTCGCGTCGGTGGTGCGACGGGTGCGATGGGTTCGATGAAGACACCAGGTCCCAGCGAGGGGAAGCCAGGCACTGTCGTTCGCGGAAGATACGGCTGCGGCATCCCTTGATGCCCGTCGTACGTGATCGGGAATGGACCTTGTTTCCTATTCTGCTATGACAGCAGAGGTGCACCTGAGTCGAGCAATGTGCGGGACGAGCGTCGGTCACTTACCGTTGGGTGGATCAGTGGGCGCCCTGTTGCAGATGCGTACGGATATTCCGTCCGAGTTGCCATTGTGCGGTGCTTGCAGACCGCCCCCGCCTATAAGATCAGCTGCTTCGCACTTATAGAGGAGACTGACAAGCAGAGACACGAGAGCGATGTCCTAAACAACAGATGAGTATCTGAGTCGTTGAACACACTGGCACAACACTTCGCACGAAGTCATCGGGAGAGACGCCCAAGCGGCGTTACGTATGTGACATTGCTCTCGACTAAGCAACTGCAGGGTGGGGCAAGCGACTGCAAGTGGTGGACATTGCATGAGTTACTATGTCCACCCCCCGTCTCCCTCTCTCGCCGACCACCAAGTCGTCCCGCAACATGGACTCAAAGTCACAGTCCCTGCCTAGTGTGTTGTCTGGACTCTGGTGGAACCGCTTGAGCATCGCTCTGGTCACGTGAGTATATCCCGGTCCATTCAGCTGATAGTGGCCTGCATCATCGGACAAATCATTATCCTCGTCTACCATCTCACAGGCCCACCAAAGTCGCTGTCCCGCTCACTGGGTCTGAACACGGAGCCAGATTTCTCCCATCTTGCCGACCACTGCGCCCGTATCTCCCCGATACCTGCTAGTTCTTTCGTGCAGCGGCAGCAAGCGCTTGCACAGACCCTGAATGCTTCAGCCTATATTGCCGAGCCCGGCGCGAGCGCCGGATATCTGCTAATTTGTCGGAGGCACAATGATTCTCCTCAGAATGACCGCTATTGCTTATCATCTCACCTGAGGTCGATGCTGTGAAGGCTCCAGTCTCAGTAATGACGCCGGCATTCGAGGCAACCCGCGCGAGGCTGCTTCTCTTTCCAAGTGCTTCTGATACATGGTCGGATAACGTGGACCCCTATGGTATGACGCGATCCGCAGTTCCTCACTTGCGGGAAGGAACGAAATTCGTCGACGGGATGCTGAGGAGTTTTGTTTCTGACGGCATTCAGAAGGCATCACCAGAGTCCAAGGTGATGCTTGCATCTGTTGAGATCCGGCGGCTTAGGGAGAGGAAGAGCGAGGAGGAGCTCGAGATCATGAAATGCGTGAATGAGGTAAGTCGCCAGCCATACATCGAGCCTCAAATATCCACTGAGAAGTCAAGTTAGGTCACTATTCTAGCTATTCATGCAGTACGCAAGAATATATACGTAGGTATACGTGGGTCCAAGGCTCGTCAGCTTATCGTGAAGGCGCTCTCCGCTGCCGGGCTGCAAAACCCAAGTGCCCTTATTTTGTTTAGAGGTGAGACCTCAGCGGCGTTGTTTTCATTTCAAAGCCTCACTCTGAATAGAAAATGCCGCTCTTCCTCATGGCAGCGGCACGGATCGCGTGCTGGGAGCGCACGACTTTGCTTTGATTGATTCTGATGGATCACTGCACGGTTATCACAGCGACGTCACGAGGGTACGTACTTACTCGTTCTTCAAATCTCAACAAACTAATGGTACTCTCAAGTAGACATTCGCTCTCCCTGATTCCACAGTCCACGCAGCGTACCTGAGATTATGGCACCTTGTGCATTCGGCGCAGGCTAATGCACTCGACGCCGCACGAAATGGGACAGCCACTGCTGGTGACCATGACCACGTTATATGTGTTACTACTCGCAATCGTCCTCTAAGCTCGCTTGCCTCAAGGACAACCGCGATGTACTACGGAGACTCAACCGCCCAACGATGGGCCCGGCCTTTCCTGTCCCAATGTCTGGGTCTGCTCCATCAGATAGTAATGAGGAGGATGGTCAAGGTACATTCGTTGAGCATGGGCTTCCCGCGGAGCCCTCGATCCGTTATGTGCAGGAGACTTACTAGGAGGTCGTGCTGAGCTTCTATTCCACTAATACAACTATTCTCATGGCCACCTCAGCCTGAATCCTGCTGGATTGCGAGTCAGCGACATAAAAGTCTATGAAGACACTGTGCTACTTTATCCTGTACTCGTCTTGCTGGCTATCGTCCCTCAAGGTTCATTGTCTGTTACGAAATCATGAGATCCGATGAGAAGGACGTCGCTGCAGCGCACTTTTGTGTCGGGTGCGCGCGCACTCGACATTTCTTCAGAGCTCAGACTCGGAGCGCAGCAGTGGGGCATGAGAGTGCGAGCACGCATTGCAGCTGCGCGAGGAGGCACAAGGGTTGCTGGAATTGAGTCTGAGCACGAGGTGGGTAGACAAAAACCCGGTCCAAGCAAGCTGTGCTCTTCTTCGTGCTGATCGACACTGCTCACTGCTTTCTCATGTTGCAGGATATCGCATTCTTCGAGGTATAAGTGCACCCTCTGCACTCCACCAAGCGTGCATGTGCTGAGCTCGGCATGCTCGACTCGCTCATTTGGTGTCTGTCGCATACATCCGTGGATGTGGGTGACCCGTGCGTGAGCACATTTCTGCAGCGTTCTGCCCCGGTGCTCCCCGTCGCCGGGCGCGAGCGGAGACATGTCATCTGTGAGGAGTTCAACGCTGCTTAGCATCCCCTGTGACCGAAGGCGACGAAATTTGCCTTCCAGTGGTCAAACCCTGATGGCTCGAGGACCGGATATCTGTACAAGGTGGAACTTCGGAGCCTACTTGTTGGTCTGCAGCTGCACTCTATTCATAGAAGCTGTAGGAGATGACTACCGAATCCGAATCCTGGGCAGAGCAGCACTTATCGTGAAGTAGAATGATTATGACTACGATGTTGGGCACCCAAAGGCCACCGGTATCCAGAGAACCTTCAAGTCAACAGATGATAGAACTCAGAGCAGCGAATGCGGTGTCTTCCGTATGGGAACAATATCTTATACTCTGCATCAGCTGTTCCTGCCATCAACATCGTGAAGCCGAAGTTACCGCGCACCAGTCGGAGCCTGAGTTCCGCATGCTGGAAGTATAATGCAACAGACAACATGATGCCGAAGACGATCAATAGAATATGAGAGAAAACCGTCAGTTTGCTATAGGAAGCAACTGGTACTCATTTTCCCTGTAGTCCCTTGAATGCATATAATGTCGTTACGTACCTAGCTCCTCGATTCTGATTCTCTGTCGTTCTGCACTTTTGATGGGGTTCTACAAATGATGCACACAAAGGCAGCCATCGTGTTCTCATGAAAGTTGAATGTGATACCGAGTTGTTGCCAATAAAGGCCCACACCTGACATCTTTTTCATGAACCCCTGCAATGCAGCGTTAGATAAATCCTCAGGTTCTCGTTCATCTACACGAACAGCGTAGTCAATGGACCTTTCTCATGCTGGTGCAATCGACGTAAGCCTCGTGTACCTTGGGTTCAAGCCCACAGCCATACAGTCGTACAGACCAGAGCTCGCGGACTGGCAGCGCTCGGCAGGGTGAAGTGTAGTGATGTCGGTCGTGGTTAAGCATGACTGAGCTTCGTGACCATTCCAGGGTCATTGTCGGAGTTGCCTCAGCTGTTATCCGGATCATGCCAGATAGCAAGACTCATCGATATCGTATGTCGCTCTGTTTCTCATCACTATACAGCCACTCAAACGAATCATCAGGGTGCAGACATTGAGGACACAGAATATGCCGAAATTTCAACCTAGTGAACAACCTCAAAACAGACATAGCAAAGGTATTTATATAGCTACAGTCAACAGAGGAAAATCAATGAGTTAACAGTTCTTGTCACCAGGTTCTGCACTAGGGACCATGACTAGGCCTGAGAGGCGCTACAAACCCTATGACGCCAGATTTTCACTGCATCATAACAAGCAACTGGAGTCAGAATTATTCAGTGATGCTGTTCTGTAAGCAAAGCAGCCTCATTCTCAATGCCTGAACTGATCTATTCTTGTTTGACAGAAAAACAACCACTGCTACACAGCGGCGGCCTGCCTATATACAAAGTTTAGAGGCATATGTTGATCATCTCACCAATCAAATGATTAATTTTCAAATTCCTCTTTTCTCTATGGATCTGATTATGATGGAGGGCCCAAATGGATTACCTATTTCACAATTAAAGGTGCAATCTCTATTATTTACATATATAATATAGTCGATCAAACTCTTCAAAACATAGGGAATGGTTGCTGCTTTTCAGCATGACTTGGACAAAGTTGACAAGATGTATGGGAAAATATGAAGGCAGATTGTCATATGTTGATTACTTTTGTCCTTGATGGACTGTCAAAAGAACTGTCATGTCTGTTGTCACCATTCACTAGATGAGCATGCAGGGCTGATTTTACTCAAACATGAGAGACCTTGATAGCCTAGAACTCGAGAAGAAGGTCAGAGTCTGAATCCGGACAGATTGATGGTCCGCGCGCCCCGCTGACGTAAGCGGTCCCCTCGCGCAAGCGCTTGTGCCTGTGGCTCCAGGACCCCGGACCACCGCCGCCGCCCATGACCACATCGCCGCCTGCGGACGTGAGAGCGGGATTTCAAACCACAAAAAGAATCTCAGTAGAACACTAGGTTAGTTTCCTAATTTTTGATATTTTTAACGGACTCTGTGGGTGAACCAGGGCCAGATGGTGAGATTCGCACAAATGAGGCGTGAGAAAATGCCGCGGGTGGGCGTTGACTGCCTAAAACGGTAACACCGTTGAGGGCCCCACGCGCGCCTGTGGGACCGTAAATTTCCCCCGCTGGGACCGTCAATCTAGCGGGACGAAGAGTGCTGCGACACGGGCGGATCCTGACGGGCAGCCGCGCTGCGGTGGGGGCGAGGCAGTGTGGCTTTGTAGAGTAAGGGATTTGGAGCTAACGCGCGTTCACTGTCTACCTGTTGGCTACTTCCCTGACCTGCATACAAGCAAAGGAAACGATATTCCTGCTTCTACCCGATGTCTGTCCAACCGAGAGTCGAGGAGAGACCAGAAGCCAGATGCTTACGTGTGATAGCTGATCCTGAGGGGGCCTGAGGCCTGATACATGATGACTCGTAGCGTTCACAGAGCCATCACACGTCAAGAGCGAACGAGAGAGAAAGCCGTTCCCCAGTCATGGCCGACTCAGACAGAGACCCTGAAAAGCTCTGGCTCGAGACGCCTCTGGTGTACTCTCCACATATATCCGCAAGGCTGGGATGTAACGCCTATCTAAAGCTAGAGGTGAGCAACTGCGCAGTCCAATGACTCCTCCAATCCCAAGATATACCACGATCATCCTTGTATCACACAGACCCTCCAACCATCGCAATCCTTCAAGTACCGCGGAATAATGCCGGCCTAGCCGTCGCTTGTGTGAGCAAAAGGCTGGGGGCACGATGCACCGTGTACTTGCATGAAGGCGTCAGCGCATCTACGATCGATTTCTTACAGCGAGAAGGGCGGAGGTTGTTTCTGTAGGTACGTGTTACCTGCACGCCCGCAGGAAGGCTAGGAAGCTGTCAAATTGAATACAAATGCGTATGTACAGCGACTACCTGGTTAGTCAAACGCACAAGCTCACTGTTCGATAACAGGGTGATGGTGCCGCCGCATGACGACCCCACTGGTGTGGGCAGGCCACGGATCGATGGTTGCGGAGATCGCTCGCCAGCTCCCACCGGGAATCAAGCCTGATGCTGTCTTCTGCAGCGTCGGCGGAAGAGGGCTGGCCGGAGGCATAATGTACGGCTGCAAATCTATTGGATGGGATGACGGTGAGCATGCGTTCTGCGAGTATCCCACTTCGGAACTCAACCGTGTGCAGTGCTCCTTGTCGCATTGGAGCCAACCGGCTCCAACTGCTTCTACCAGTCGCTCGCTGCGAACGCTGGAGCGCGCCGGCGTCCAGCACTCTCCCAGAAGACATTTGCGTAGAGCATAATGCCATTCACAATGTGGAAGTAGCTCACCTATCCAAGTTGACTTCCCGGGCCATTTCCCTCGGAGCTTCCTCTCCCGCAGCAACAGTCGTGAAGATGGCACTGAAGAGAAGCGGAGGTGCCGAAAGCGTGTGCATGCCTGACGAGACGATTATGCAAGCTGCACTTCTCTTTGCAGGTGTGTAACAGATCAATCGACCCTCGTCTGCACATATGAAACTGAACGTCCGGTTTACATTCGCGCTGACAGAAGAGTACAAGGTGCTAGTGGAGCTTGCTTGCGCAGCCACACTCACCCCTGCATACAAACCGGATTTATTCAACAAGCTTTCACCACCGTCGTCAACGACGACACCGAGAACGGCAGTCTTCATTGTCTGTGGCGGGTTCAAGATTTCGTTGGAGGGGATGGAAGAGTACAAGAAGCTTCTTGAGGCAGACGCAGAGCGCGGTGGACAGTGGACAGTGCTGTGCCATGGCGAGCAATGGGACGTCACGGTGGAGAAATGAGACAGAGTAGTAGTACAATAGCAGGCGTATCGAGCACGAAGGCTATAACAGTGCACGATAGATATGTATGTTGCCTTGACCACAAATGTGACTTCAACACTAGCAGTGGGTGGCGATGGTGTACTCACGTAGCATATTGGTGATACACGGACCATCTTATGTGCAAATGAGCGCCGAACTCCTTTTCCGATGCTAATCACAGAAGACGCTCGCTCACACTGGAGTCTGAAGTAGCAGACGCCTCTCTCTGCCGTTCTGCCTGCCTTCCTTTCAGCTCTGCGTGCTTTGTATCTTGCGAATCCCTCCTTCAGTGCATCATGGTTGGTTCAGTGCATCATGGTTGGTGAGGTGATTCTACGGGAGCTAAATTTTAGCCCAGTCCTTCTGTGCGTCAGGTGCCAATGAGACGTACTGTAGCGAGTCGTTCCTCTGGTGGGAAGATTTTGCCCCTGTACTATAGCGAGTGAACAGACATTAAATGAGTCCCCTGGGTTTCGCGGGACTAGACCAATTGCCCAAGTTACACCCACCGTCAAGATGTGGCGGTTGTATCAGTCAGGGTCACCGTAGTGCATCATCACCGCTACAGGGAGGAAGACGTAGACGGCAAACTTGAATACGTCGAGGTTCGGACCACCCATGATGTATGGCCTATGAGTGCGGGCGGTTGACTAAGTCCAGTGGGTGTGTACAGGATCGCCCGACCTGCTAGCTATTCGAGCGACGTCGTTCGCGGCAAGGGAGACAAGAACTGAATCCGGAATCGACAACTTGGTCTTCGCAGTGCCCAGAGCTCACTCCTAAGCGCCCCTTTCTTGATGTCCAGGTGAAGGCTCAAGTCGATGCCTCCTTAATGGCTTTTCATAGTACCTAAACTCTTTGCGCTAGGGATTCTCTTGGAATGCCCATCAATCTTCCTACTCTGAGACCGACAGCTCAATATTCAATATGCACATGTCAGGATTGGTTTCAGGCCAGTTTTCCTAATTCAATTTAAATCTAGGTATGTGACAACCCGACTACATTCTGCAAAGCGTGATATCGTACAACACCCCGAAACTTCCGTGAACGCGGATCCGACATACAGGTCAAATACAGGTCTTCCATCCCACAAGCGTTTCTCGCTGACTACTCGTACCCCCTCAAATTTATTGAAAGAGCCCGTTCAGTCTTGAGCATTTCGCCAGGTCCAGTACGATCTTTATTCATGTATACCAATGAGGTTCCTTGATCAGCACCCCATACATTTACGTAAAATGTGAAAGAAGCACGACGCACGATATCTACCACGAGCCGGTCGATCATTCACGCGCTCAGGTTCTCGCGTACGACAACACGCAGGATCTCCACGTCCTGCAGCGTGGGGGCGAGCTCGTAGTTGGGCACGATCCAGCTCCTGGCACGAAGCAGGGTCTGCACCCAGCGCTGCTGCACGCCAGGGTTCTTCTGACGATACTCTTCCGAGAAGCGGAAGGAGACAACCGGCAAGCCGGGAACATAACTCTACGAAAGTCAGTCGCATCAGGATGATGCACAGGCTAGGAGGGAGAAGTTCAGACACACCTCGACGTTCTCCTCATCGAATCCGAGTCCAACCGCTTGCTTTGCGGCACCTAACATACTCTCCGCCGGCCAGTGAATGTCACTCAACACCACGAACAACCCGCTCTTCTCCAGCACCCGACTCAACAACCTCGCATTTTTCAAATCTGCCAACGTGACAGCACGGTACGCCTCCCATCCGAGGTGCACAAAGTTGAAGACTGCGCAATGATCGGATGCGCTGCGCGCGAGAAGTTGAGCGAGAACGAGTACTCCACCGAGCGGAGGTACTGCAGCTCGAAGATGAGGTCCTTCGGAAGGAATTTCTGGGAGCGCCACACAACCCAGCCTACGCCGACGTACGACAGACCGAACTTGTGGCCCGAAGTATTGATGGAGACGACACGCGGGATGCGGAAATCCCACTCGAGCTTCGGCGTCGCGAAGGGCGCGATGAAGCCGCCAGATGCACCGTCGACGTGAATGGGTACCGAATGGCCAGTACGCGCCTCGTACTCGTCAAGCAGCTCAGCCATCTCTTCGACAGGTTTGTGATAACCGGTATATGTACCTGGTCCACAATTAGTCTCACGTTCACCCGATGTCTGTATGAATTATAAATCACTCACTTCCAAGAATGACATATACCCCTATCGTATTCTCGTCGATGTATTCCATCGCCTTCTTCGGGTCAAGACGATAATGGCTCTCTTCCGAGATCGGCACGAGACGCGCCTCCACATCAAAGTAGCGAGCAAACTTCTCGAGTGCGACCTGCGCGTTCGCGCCCATGACGATGTTGGGGCCGGGATCGTGGATGCTTTTGCCCTCTGCCTTGCGCTTCTCCTGCCAGATACGCTTCATTGCGGGCCCGCCGGACTGGATCGCCTCGTAGGAGCCGGTGGTGGCAGTGCCGATGGCATGCTCGTGGCTCGGGGAGTGCCAGAAGTCGGTGAGGATGGACGCGCAGCGCGTCTGCGAAGGCAATGCCGTCTTAGCAGAATGTCGTTAAGTGGATAAATGTGCATACGCACGGGTCATGGGGTACTCATCTTGGTCAATGAGATTCTTGCCGATATTCGCCATCATCAACTGGTCAGCCTGCTTGGGCATCCAGGTGTGGACGAAAGAGGCAAGATTCAGCAGGGGAATGCCGTCAAGAGAGCGCTCGTCGTGAAGGAGCTGGTACGTTGCCTCCGCATCCGTGCCCTGAGAACAGCCGCATGAGGGGAGGTGAGACTATGTTAAAGCCCCGATCAAGGTACTTCACCTTAGAGGGTAATTTGTACGACCCTTTTGTGGGGCCATCCAGGGCAAACAAGCTCGAGATGAACAGACTTCCGATCACTACATCCTGTGCGAAGCTGCAATCTCGTCCTTGTCTCTCCGCTCGTGAATCTCATACTGTCTTTAGATGGTTGCGTTTCTATCGATCGGAACGTACGACTATGGTACGCTCTGTTGCGCAGGAATAGTCTGGTGATTGTACACAGGAAAAAGAACCTTGCCCGGCTCCATGACGGCTGTGAAGACATTGCTTTTTGACACGAATTTCACGCGAAGAGCAAAACGTTAGCATCAGATGACATCAAAATCACAGAACAACCAGCGACACTTCTAGAGTCGACTACCGATACAGTGACATGACCGATAAAGCAAGCACAACATGTGTAGGTCATCTAGACGATACATCAAGACAGTTTTCCGCGCGCATCGACACGCTGGGAGGAACATCTGGCCAGACGAATATCGCACTGTTGCCAGGCCAGGCACTGCGGGCATAGTCCGCAGCGAACAATGAATATAGACATATCCAGGAGAGGGAATTTGGAGGTTGGTAAAGGGGCAGTGATCCCAGCGGAGTGGGGCCACAGGGTCGGGTAGAGGGCTTCGCAACGGTGAGCCACTCAGTATAGCGGAGTCAAGAAAGGCTGCGAGTTTCGCCTCTCTTCACCTAACCCGAGGTTGCGTATGTGACAAACGCATTGAAGTCATGAAACTCGGGGTTCGTCGTGAACGTATACGCGTCTCCAGGATCAACAGTGAGCACCATCTGCCCGTTGCGCACAGGCGTGCCGGCCATGTCTGCGCCGTGCGTAAGGTCCATCGAGAGCTGAGTCACACCTGCCTCGATGGCGACGGCGGAGTTGCTCATCGACGACGTCGCCAGCGTGATGGTCCCTTGCTCAGTCACCAACATGACTGCCCACAGGTCTTCGGTCTGCGGAGACACGGTGAACGATTAGCGCGAGACTGATAGCGGAGAGCAGAGTAGAAAGCAATGGACGCACCAGCTGATAGTTGGTCGGCGGACCGATCATGTCATTCCATGTGCTAGCGTCTTTGGCACGCGGGCGCGCCCAAAGATACAGCTGATCCTGCATGATCGCGGGGTACACGCCCGTGCGGAATGCCGTCGCGTAGTAGTACGTCATCGCCAGCCAGCCTGCAGGCCCTATCAGCGTCATCGTTGTGTGACCAAATTTCCATGGCATTCGACACACCGGTATAGTTCATCCTATCAACTCAGTTCTGTGAGTTGGGCTGCACGCCCTCGATGGTCCTGATGTAGTGCGACTCGCCATAGTTGTTGAATGTGATAACCTCGACGACGTCGATGCTGTCGCGGTTTGCGATGATCGTGTCCATCGATTGCTGTACCGGTGGCAGTCCGAGAGGCACATAGACTGTGCAATGCAGACGTCAGCACAACCTCAGTCAGGATGGCAAGCTCAGACTCAAGTTCTCGTCTAACGTATTCTTTCCATAGTGCATGTATAACCACAGGCTCACGGGGGCGATGAATGTTATCCCGTTATCAGAGCTCAACAGGGCCACTCATGTACTGGGAACCGCTAGCGAATGAGCCCGTGATCGCGTTCGACTCGGACTGAATGGAGCCGCTGAAAACCGCGACGGGCAGGTATGTCAAAAGGCCAGATTCAGACAATTGTGGTGGCCAACCCCATTGCACTGATGAGTACAATGACAGTGCTTAGCAATTTGGGAAAGTTCCACAAAAAGCTTACCTTAAACACTCCGTCCATCACAGCATCGAACGTCGAGAACGAGCTGGCGTCCACGAGGAATGCAGACACGAAGTGCATCGCATTGCTCCCCGTCAGCTGGTCAATGAGCAGAGTCGTCCACCCCTCAGCTGCGCTCGACTGGGGGAATGTGCAATCCAAGCTGGAGAATGTGGACGCGAATACCTGCACATTCTTCGTGAGCTGGTTCGGGTGAGACGCGTACGTTGTGATATACATCGTCAGCGTGGAAGCGTCCGAGGCGTCCCCACAGGGAAGCACGGACATGTCGAAAGACATGAATAACTTGAAGCCCGTGCCCGAATTCTCTGCGGTTCGTTATCTGCACGAGCAGGTCGGCATATAGTATGCCGCGGGTGGAAGAAAAGACGCACGCATTCGCAACTCGGGCAGGCTGCCAAGAGTCAGAGCCAAAATTGAGTGAAAAGCCATGCAGGCCGGACTCGTAGGTGAGGTAGTGTCTGCGAGCCAGTCGTCTTGAATATACGGATAGGTGCTGCCCAGTATGTGGTGTGCCACGACAAGCTTCCTCGAGGTGTCGCGCTTAGTCTTCGGACTCACAGCGGCTGAGTGGTGGCGAGATGGTGACAGAGGAAGGGGAGGAGCGACGCCGGCCAGGGTGAGAAGAACGAAGGAGGAAAACATGGTAGAAGCGCGCATGCCAATAGCAAGATTTTGTACAAGACAACAGAGAACTGGATGAGATGGCACAAAATACAAGTCGAAAACGATCGTCAGCAGAGAATGTGAGCACAAGGCAAAGGAAAGAAGGCAGGAAGAAAGAACAGAGCGGCAGGCGCAAGGAGCTCAACAAAGTCAAGAGGGCGAAAGGATACGAACTGAAGTGAAGCCAGAAAGTCGCCCGGACATTCTAAGGAGGCAGAAGGGCGGCAATCGAGTGGCACAACAAGGCATGGACCATGACGGACGCACCTGCTTTCTGACCGCAAGCGCGACGCCATCGCATCTGATTGGACATCGATGAATGTCGATGCGGCGATGATGATGGCGGCGCTGGAGAATATGGTATCAAAATCATGAGCGTGTCAGGGCCAGAGGATCTACAAGGAAGCAGGAGGAGCGGGACCGAAGGCAGAACAAAAAATGCATGGGCTGAGGAGATTGACTTAACGTTGCGCACGGAACTTCCCTATCGGGATGACTCCTGATAAGGAAAGCTTCAGCTCAGCTATCGCCGAAGAAACGAACGTGGAGCACCGGCTAGTTAAGGTAAGCGCCGGTCAAGGAAATCGGCGCGTGGCAAACAAACGTAGGATCTTACTGACAACCAAAACGATTTCAGAATGCAACTTAACATTTTTCCTCACATATCTTGACCTGATACGATGCGCAGGTCACGCTCGGTAGACCTGCCATCGTCGGGACCGAACCCGGCTGCGGGTAAGCCGTTGCAGTTCCTCAGACTCTGCTTTCTGCCACGGGCTTACGTCGCTTACAGTACCTGACGTGCCCACGGTCGAGGTAAGCGCCGGTCGTGGGGATTTGACCAGCATATAAGCTAATTTGTAGAATACCCGTTAGAGGAGCTTGCAACCGTGGATACCCCCAACGTCAGAGCTAGCTAAGTCCTAGCTCAGTTGCACGCCTGTGAACCTGCTGTGACCATCCTCCTCGGACCGAAACCCCGCACCTTCTTCACTCCAAGACGAAGCTCCGAAGCATGCTCTATCTCACCATCTCTCAATTATTATTCTGGACACTTGCTTTCCACCGGCCAGCCCCATCATTATCATTCACACTGCGCGGACCGCTAGCCTGGGCTGATATACCCCTCTGGCCCCCTCGCCGCCTTTCTCCACTGACGTCCTCAGCAGCGGTATGTCTTCCATTCTCCTTTCCTTCAGCGGCGCGAGTTCTCACCCGTCTCTGCGCTGAACAGCATTCACAGCAACCTCATTGCACGCCTCCTCACGACCACTTTCCCTTCTTCCCACAAACCCGCACCGCGGATACTCGTCCGACGTTGTTTATAGCACCCAAACTCCCAACCCTTACCCCATCTTCATCCCGAAGCGGCCTGTTTTCCTTCGTAGCTGCTGATCCTCTTCATTTCTTCTTTAGATTCTTTCTCTCACTGCCAACGCCTCTTCTCATCCTCCTGCAACATGTCCTGAGTCTCATCTCCTTCACCGCAAGCCACTGTGATAAACGTGGTATCATCCTTCTCTTCCTGCATGCCGCCATCAATAACGCCATCATATTCCCGCCGTCGAGCAAACTCCAGCGCCGGTCCATCATCGCTCCTCGTACGCCGCACCAGCAAGCCCGATGCTATCATTTCCCTTTTCACACTTTCTTCTCCTTCGTTCCCTACCCTCAGTGCATCGCATCGCATCGTCGCACCTCTTCCGCGCTCAGTCTTCTCGGCAAGGCACACCCAGGCACAGTCTCAACCGGCCCAACCTCAAATTTGCTCAATGTTCCCTTTCCCGAGCATTAGCATGTCCACCGCGACTGCCACAGGCAAGGTGCACGTGCCCCGCGATACACTACCGCTCGTCTTCGTCCCGTTCACGCCGATCATGGCATCTCCCATAGTGACGCCCGGATTAGCACATCCCAAGAGGGCCGCGAGCCCGGGTCGTTGGCGGTCCTTTTGCAAGACTTAGCGACAGCGCTATTAGACTACTTGACATGCGGAGACAAGGAAGTTGTGCGGACCTCCTCGGAGAGCAGCAGTCATGGGTGCCAGAAGGGAGATGTGCCAGAGACAACTATGTGGATTTCTACCCCGCCGACGCCCCCATCGAAGCTATTCATCTTACTCGCACGCACGAGAAGCAAGAGTAGGAGCAGGAGCAGGAGCGCTCGCCCTGCATCTGTGGCTGTCCTTCCTGCTCCATGCAGCCCGAGCGTTGCAGTCCCACCTTTACCCTCGTCCGTGTATCTCTCCGCGATGTCCTCCTGTGGATGGCACCACCGGCAAAGCGGCCGCGCATATATGCCAGATCGGCGACGAAGAATGTCTCTCCAGCCGAATTTATCGAAGTCGCAGCTGCAGTCGCCCATGACGGGCTCGGCGGCATCGTCATCCTTGCACGAATATTCAAGGTTGCTGGAAGGGGCCTCAAGTCCATTGCGCTCGTCGGTTTCTGCAGTAGCTGGTACAAGGGAATGCTCAATAGCAAGCTCGACGCTGGCCAGCTCGAGAAAACTGTTCCATCTGCACGCGGAAGACGGCGAGGCAGCGCGGGGAGAGGGAAGAGCGGCAAAGTAAGCGATATTCACTCTTCGGACTGTGTATCCGAGTGAAAAGAGACAGCGTTGATCGCGGACGTCCAGGCAGCGCGCGTTCACAGATGGATATGAGTCCACGCGAGTCGCGCAATGCGATGGAAGTGGAACGGCAGACGGGGAGCTCTGCAAGGCGGCGGTGGCGGCGCGCACAGAGGTAGACGTCGAGCGACTGCATCCGGCGACGCAGCGGTATCACGGATCGAGCTCCTCGCGACCGAGGCCGGGTAACGTCATGGACCTGCACGTGCTCGTGACAGTGCATACCTCTGCCCGTTCTGATCGCCGCGCACAGGTCTATCTTGAGCAGCTCCCAACGCTGGCAGCATCATCATCCTCGTCTGCGCTATCGTTTCCTGTGCTGGGCCTTGCGAGGAGCCTTCCGTCTTCTCGTTCATCATTTCTGCATCCCTCTACTTCTGCTACGCCTTCTGTGTCTGTTAGCTCGCAGTTGGAGCTCAGGCTTGGATCGAATTCAGGTCATGGGCCGCCGGTGGATAGTGAGAAGGAAGTGAAGAAGGGGGCATAAGCGGGAGAAGAGCAAGGAGAGGATCAAGGGCAAGACAAAGGAGAAGGATCCACCGCCTCACTCGCATTCATCGGCATCAAAAGGCAAGCACATGCGTGGGCCTATCCTGGCGGAGAAGGACATGCGCACGATGTACAGGAACGCAAAAGAGTTGTTGCGATTTCACGATGCTTTCGTGCGCGAGCTCCAGGATGCCGTTGGCGTGTATGGCTTGGGGCAGGCGTTCGTCCTCGATGATCAGGAGAAGATGCGTGTGGGTGGGGCTGGAGGGATTGACAGTGGAGGGCGTTGATGAGGTCGTGGCAGAGAAATTCGTCAGCCAGGTGCGTACATCGCTGCTGAGCTGGGTATATGCGTGTTGTTGAACATTGGTGCGCGGCATCTTGCAGGCACCGTCATTCAGCATCTTCGAGACGTTTTGCTAGGACACAACGAGGTCGCGAACTTGATTCGGAATTTCCAGGAGAGTTATCCAGGCGATTGGGACGCATATGAGCAGCGCTGTCCCCTCCTTGTCGCCGACATCGAGCTCAGTGCTGTTTTCGGCTTGTCCGATGACCGCTCTGCTCCAGCAGGGAACGGTCTTCCTACATCAGCAACAATGACCGTGCCTATGTATGTCTCCTCCGCTCACCGACTCTGCTCGTAAGAAGCGGAGACATTCCACGACTTCACTTTCCCTTTTGTCGTCTCCTCCTCGTGCGGATGCTATTCCTCCCACATACCTCACCCTAGCAGTCGAGAGCGTGTACGTGAAGGCTCTTCCAGCTCCGCGCTTGGACACCCGCGCAAGTCCTCACAGTCGCAAGCCACCCGCTTAAAGTTCATCAAGCCCGTCCAGCGGATCTGCAAGTACCCTGTGCTACTCGATCAGCTGAAAACGAAACGGCCGCGAACGCAGAGTGGGATTGATACGAGCACACGGATGTCACCGCATGTCGAGTGGAGCGAGCGAATTGAGCTGGGCTCGGATATCGTGGATCGCGCCAATGAGGCGATGCGCCTGGTCGTCAGGCTGGTCAATCCAGCGAGTGAGATCAGGACGCGTATAGTCCGGTCGGCGCTGATCGCGTCGCACATGGTGCTCACTGTGCCGCCGGTGTCGTCGGCGTCACATCATGGACGTGGGCACAGTCACTCCTTTTCATCCATGGGATCGTCGTATCGCCCAAATGCGCAGGGCTTGTCGCCAGAGTTCATTGCGTCGCTCGGCACGTGTCATCTGGCTGGTGCGTTGGACGTCATTCAGCATCCTCCTTTGCACACTCCTGGTGGCGGCCCGTTGCGGGCGAAGTACCTCGTACCATGGGCGGTTACATCGTCTTGGTCAAGATACCTAAGAGCGGTAAGATCTATGAACCACGATATTGGTTCTCCTCGGCTGGTTTAACCGTTGAGGACCTTAAGACGATGATTGTGAGCGATTGATGCGTTGTATGATTGAACAGCTCCACTGATCATAAGATGCAGCCTCTCTGCTGTTCTCCTTCGGCCTCTTCGGACACGGTCATCACCTGCAGTTTGCAGCGTTGTGCCACGTGAAGATCATCTGGTTGGCAGCTATCCAACGCGCCCTGGCGGTACCTGCGCAACGGGTGAACGAGCGTCTTGAAAGCTTACCAGAGGACGAGAAGCTCCTCCTGATGCCTGCGGCAGAGGAAGGTGCTCCGGAGTGGACAACAAACCCCTTGCCCGCCATCCAATCATTTCTGAGTTCGAAGGCCAGGGAGATGATCCACGTTCCGATGCGCTTGCGGCGTGACAGGGTTCCCTTGAGAAGTCATCAACTATGGCGATACTGGATAGTATCGCCCTCAGACAGGGACAGATGCAAGTAGCATTCTTTGCTGCTCTGAACCGATGTAACTCTACTGCGTTCATAGAGGCGCTCTTCTTCCTAATGACTCACGACTCCTCCACATGTGTTATGCGGCCGTCTTCTCAGGTATGCCAGCAGGTCGACCATGGTCTCCACGATGTCTTCTCGGCAGAGTGTATGGCTGCACGGTCCCAAGCCATGTTGCACGAACAAGATCTTTTTCAGCCACGGAAGATGCCGGGAGCGGTGATGCCAAGTTCCAGTTCAGCGCTGAGCATTAGTGGAGCGGTGGCGTTTGCGTCGAGAAGGAGACGTGATAATTCTGGGGGTTCGACACAAGGGCTCCTTGGGTACTTACGCAGACCAGGTTGACTCTGAGGCCAGTGCAAAGACGCTGACCACGCTTACTGTGAGGGCCAAGTCAATAAGTACGAGAAAAAGCAGGAAATCGCTCCCGTCGATCGTGCCTGCTGGAGCATCTATCCTGTCGAACGTAGAGTCGGAGGTTGAGAACGATGGTCCAGTGGCCCGGGGCATGACAGTTCTGCTGGTTTGCCGCGTGGCATTGCTCGTCGACCGCTTCCTCTAATGCCGAATCTGTCCTACCTAGCCCAGTCGATGCCGTGGTGCCACTTCGGGAAAATGTCCCTCAGGATGCGACTCTCCGTCCATCAGACGTGCTGATGGTCAGCGTTGTTGAACAATTGGAGCACAAGCGGACGCTTCCATGGTCGACAACGTGAAGCACTTTTACTACTCCCACCCAGCGTCCTCGTTCTCATCGTCCGGCCACACCTCCCCTGTTCCTGAATCCCCTTCAGGCTGTTCTCCAGGAGCCGGAAGCGGAACCGCACAATGGCTTCATATGCATTACGGAGCACTACATAGCCGCACTCTTGAGCTGGCTAATCCGATCAGAACAATATATATTGGCCATCATAGACGAGTCTCGAATCCTCGCAATTGACTTTCTCCACTTTAAAAACGAAATCCCCACTTCTCTCTACGGTCCTGCGTCTCTAACGCCTTTCGTCGACTCACATAAGTGTCTGCCGATAGCTGTGACGTCGCTGAAGATCCTTTCCAAAGGAAGACTCAGTATGTATGGTAAGATAATCCAGCAGGGTTCTAATTTACGTACCTTCTGTAGTGCTCAAACCAGCGGTTGTTATGGCTCGTTGTCGTGAAGCGGTACGTGTAGTCTGTCGTTTGTTTTGAAACCTAATTGTATCGGCAATGATGTAAAATGAACGCGAGTAACATAATAAAAATGATATCCGACTTACCAAATTTGTACACTCCTGGTGGACATGTTGAGCTGCGCCGCAAGATCAGCTCGTTCTTCAGTTGAAGGATAGGCATTCTTGAAAAAGAAGTCTGTAAGGATGCGCAACTGTTCTGCGTCAGTGCGCCTTCGTTTTTTTTTTACTTTGGGCTGGCGGTAACTGGATGCATTCGGCACTGATGCAGGTGCCGACATGGCATTATTTAGACGGATCTGCGGTACGTGGATAGGAGGAAGAATGATAGGTCCTTGCGCATAGCCGACTCCTTGTGTGTAGCCATATCCTTGTGTGTAGCCGAATCCTTGTGTATAGCCGAATCCTTGTGTCTAGCTGATTGGCCACTGAGGTCCATAGTGTCGAGGACCTGGAGAAAGGACCAAATTCATTTTTTATCGATCAAAAATCAAATTTTGAAAAATACTTTCCTTCAGGACTCGGTATCGGTGGAAAGGCATTCTGCCCACCATGATAGGTGTGCATTTGGTCATATGGCATCATCCAACTTGCTCGCGCACTGTGAGAGTCACGCTGCATGTGGACTAGGAGCAGAAGGAATGAAGGAATGCATGCATTGGACACTGATATAGATCTCGGAGAACAAGGATCACCCATAATCATGTTTACATCACCAGTCATCCAATCATGGTAAAATTCTCGTCTTCTGCACATGAAGGAGCTAGCACTGACCAATAGGCCCTCGCCCACAAATTATCAATGAGAAGTTACCCATATATGTTCAAATGTTACCAATGAGATGTGGCTCCTATATATTAACAATGAGATGCGGACCATGTATGGTCAAATATGACCGGATGCCCGGCACAGTTTCTTCTTTAAGAGAAGCCTGAAAACGACCTTCGACGCTTCTCATTTGATGCTTCTGTTCTCACAGCTTTGTATGAACTTTCAAAACTGGTCACTGATGATCTTAAGAATTAAACTTTAGAATGCTTCCCACTTTGGTCCGTGGTCAATTGCATGCGCTATCACCTGCGCGAATAGAATTTCCTTCTGGAGCTCTACACTGCCACTTCTTTCCCCTGCCTTGATTGATCTTGATAGGCCAAGACTATAGTATGTCGGAGATCACCAAAAATTCTCCTCATGCACACAATAGTAGCTTTTCTTCATTGCCAGAGGTGCTTCATTTAATCTTAGAACAGGATGTTGTTTAATACATTTGACAGTCATTGCCTATATCCAGCTATTCATCACTCAGTGGTGCATTGGGTGCCACTGCAGTGGAACCATTGAGCTCTGCGACTCCTGCTCTCAACAGAGACATGAGTCATGTGCCAGAAGCAGTGGATGATGATGAGCATGCAGCAATTGGTGGTAGTATCCATCGATTCAAGGTCAATCATGTCCAGTATTTGACAGAAGAGCTTAGATTCATCTTAACCGATCCGTAGGTTCAAATTCTACTAACTGTTGAATTCCTTCTGATTTTACTAGAGTCACAATCCAGGGATCTCGACGGTCATGGTACTATATGAGGTCCCTGGAGACATACATCTTATATGCTCGGCAAGCTCTCTCAATGGCGGGCATGACACCAGTTAGAATGCAGCATGTAGCCGACAATTCTGATTCTGCCATGTCAGTGAGGTCGACCCAGGTATGTCAACTTTGTTCCATAGAGGCTGTTTGTTGACACCAAAATTTCAGGCAGTTTTCCTGCTAATGCGGCAAATTCTGTCAAAGCGAGTTGCCGATTTGAGACAATTGGAGCAGGAAAGGAAATGTTTGTGATCGCCGTCGCTGACGACGAATGTTCCTTCTCAAGGGCATCTGGTTCGAGACATTAAAAGACGAAGCATATATCCAAGCACCAGGAAATTGATTCTTCATTATCGGTAGCTATTGACATCGCTGTCTTGATGAAGGCCCGCCGAAACAATGCGGGGCATTTACAAGTACAATCCCGAAGCCATAAATCGTTACGATTGGCTCGCAAGTCACGGATCGCTGCCTTCTGCATGATATGAAGTAGATTCGGTTACAAACTCGTACGGACATTGATAAGTAACGTTCACGACTCGTTCTCGGCATTGATGCGCGTGTGAGCTATGCGCCAATGATACAATGTACGAATTGATTATGGGCTCCATCTGTTATAGAGGCAAAGCCTACGATCGCAACCTGAATGAATCGCCTGTATCAGAGATACTTCCGCCTTTGCCAGACCTGTTTAAATGTACTGTTGTTGCCATGCACATCCCGTTTGATGATCGGCCTCCCCGCCTTCTCGATCTTGCCATGATCCCATTATCCATGCCGTCACCTTCGAATCCGGAGCCATACCGATGCGGCTGGCTTCCCCATCCTGAGGCTCATATGGTTTCTATCCCGACAGAAGCAGGTTTCTCTGTATGGAGCTTCATAGTACCGATGCGATCCAATCATGCATAGGGAATTTGCTGATGAAACATTCATACGCATCTTCAGGCGATAGAACGCTTGGAGCATATGACAAAAAAATTTGACACTCCCTTCATCGTCTTTCATGCGATATATTCTCGAGATGGGATGCCTCTCCCCATTAATAAAGCCATACGACAGATGCAAGGTTCATTCTATAAGAAAGATCAGCATGGTGAGGGGGTATTGTTGTGGCTCGGTACGGAGACCAAAACTACACCACCATCATAAATATCTCAATTGCTTTTTACCCTATCATAAAGTTGTTCTTAGCGACTTGCTTACCACCTTATATTATGTTTGAGTACTGTATGAATGCAACACGTGAGATCATTAGTTATTGCAACTAAAAAACACATATGTCATGCTCAGTCGTACAAGAAGATCGGTGAAAAGTAGATATTTCCAGGCGCAATCTTCCAAGACACTGGTACATAGGAGAAATGATGCTTACCGTCTACCTTGATGACCCATAGGATTTCATGCCGTTCATCGGAGGCTCAAGGGATATCAGACAAATAGACAGACTCGAGGTCGGCGCAGTTATAGCTCTGTGTGTTTCTTACTAACTTCCGTTCACTTTCACGTTGAAACTGCGTACCAAGTGCACTAGAAAGAGCAGGTCCTTCTGGGCCTCCTCCCACAATGACAATGTCGCGTTCCTCAGAGCTTGATGAGCGGTAGAGAGTGATCGCAATGTCTGCGCCCAGTGACCCCTTGAAGCAAGCAAGCAAGCCCCGAATTTAGCGGCAGAGCTCAACACATTGGTCGAATTTGCTCTATCGCATCTTGCACTCGGAATGCGCGCGTCGCGATAGTGGACGACGTCCCGTCAAAGCGACCAGACTATCGAATGTCAGCGGTGACCAGAGAAACCGGAAAGCGGGGCAGAGATGAGAGATGGAAATCCGGAGGGAGGGCGAAGACGCGGGGTCAGTCTGTGGGGAAATTCCAAATTCCAGAATGGCTGCTACCGCAAATAGGTTTCTTAACGCTGGCTAAGCATCTTCGCGCTCACCCCGCGGTAACTGATCGTGCACTGATGTAAGCGATTCGCGTTGCCGCGTTCCCGCTCTGGTGCCATGGCTCGTGCACGGGCGACACAAAATTTCTCTTCGTGGCTACTTTGCGCGTTGCTTCGCTGGCTGCTTGGGGCTGCTTTGCAAGGTTGCTTCTGCTCGGGCTGGAAAGTTTTATCGGCTGGACCACAAGCCATGATAATGCTCGACGCCACATTTTGTGGCACATGCAATGTGTAGGATTCCAGCTCCAGGTTCTTGTATTTTATTCACATGAGGACACAATGATGTTTCGGCAGTCTCGTAATCAGATGGTATGGAAGGGAGAGCACGAGAGCTGTACAAGGACGGCGACACCATATTCACAGCATTGATGAGATCGGAGAGCCAGACTACCCTGCTCTGTCGCCGGCACTTCATGACTGCGAAACCCTCGCTCGCCACTTCTTTCACTCTGTGACTGTTTCTCGGTTCCAATCGAGAATCCCCGTTTGAAACAGAGATTCGAGGCAGTCGTCGTGGTCTGGCTGAAGAGCTCCTTGAGGAACGCCCCCGAATTCGGCGCGTGGCCCAAGAGTTCCTGCACCGCCGCCATGGCGTCAATGACAGCGTACAAGAGCTTCGAAAGCACCTCACCTTGAGTGAGTCGAGCTCCTCTCTGCCACCGCCTGGAAGCAGTATGGACTTCCTGTAGCGTGCGCCTCGTACTGGATCGAGAGGATCCTGCTTGAACACTGTCGTGTACATATCAGCGGCAAAGACCAACGAATACGTGTACCTATAGCCGAAGAAAGCGTGTTAGCACCACAGGCACAAGATACATGTTCAGATATCTGTGGAAACACGTGCTCATAGTATCCAGCATCGTAACCGCTTGCGATGTGGTTGAATGAGCCTGGCCTGCAGACCGGAGACCGGAGCTGATCCTAGTAGTCGCCGCGCGCAGGTCGTTCCATAATGCTGTGTAGTCAGTCGGTTCTATCGGAAAGCATCGTGAGACTCACGCCACACAAAGAGCTGCACAAACGTGCGATAGCCCCTCCCTACTCACCCTCGTCAGTATGCACCTTGATGTCGAATTTGGCAAAGAAAAGTTGACGAAAGTAGAATAGGCGACCGTCGACATACCGGTTGCGAGAGACGACTCATGGAGTGCATCAATACATCATGCGACGAATGGGTGGAGACTCGTCGAACTTATCTCTTGATGATCTTGTCGATGAGGTCTCTTGAGAGCGGCTGTTTGGTCTTGTAATGACTTGACATGCGTTCGAGAACCGCTGGCTCGAAGCACCTACTCAAAAATATCAACATGAACGATGTTCTCCTCGTCGCCATCACGAGATGACAGCGTACCAATTCTGGAGCATCTGCGAGGGCGCCTCCACAAAGTCACCTCCCATACTGCGCATTGCCAGTTCGATGGAGAAGTATGAGGTCTGACCGAAGACAACTTACGATGTCCCATGGAACGTAGAGAACCGCGTCCTGCTCAACAGCTCATGGAAGACGTGCCCTATGTCGTGGAAAAACGTCACGACGTCATTGTGCGGCATCAGTGCCAGAATCGTCGGTGTGGGCTTTGCTAAGTTTGCGACCATCGCTGCTAGCGAATAGCTCTGCATGCCATCAGGACACATGAATCCTGGAAGCAAGGGCCAAACTGCCAATTGGAAATATTTCGATTCTGTGGATTCGAGCGAGACCAAAACTGTCAGTATATGATCATGCAAGAGTCCAAAGTCGACACGCACCACGAGGGAAGAGGTCCAAGTAACAATACCCGACAAAGCGGGACTCGTCATTCGCATCTTCTCCCATACCGCAAACTGCTGAACATCTGCCCCGGCACACACGTCAGAACCGAGCTTCCACAGATCGTCTATGCAGCACTAACCAGGATGCCACGTCTCGCCGTTGATCTCCACGAACCACACGCCAAGCAGGTTCTGGTAGATCTCGAGGATCGTAGGCACCACCGCACTGACAGGACAGCGCTCCTTGACCATCTCGTCATCCAGCTTGAGCGAACGCTCGAGTAGCACGCGGTGGTAATACCAGTAGTCCCATGTGTAGAAGTTGCCGTCAGATGGGTAGGTGTTCGCCGCATGTTCTTCCTCCTTGAGCTTCAGGAGCACAACACGCTCCTTTTCTCCGGTGGCAGGTCTGCTAAGAACTGTCGGTGCAGACGGTCAGCATGCGCTTAAGCGCGACTTATGAACACCTGAAAGGAGTCAACGAGATGCACGCGTTGAGCAGGTGATGCGCACGTACGCATGAAAGGTTACAATCAGCAGAAGGCGGCGCTGTAACCCGGTCCTTCAGACCCGATCCTTCGCGATCACATCTTTCGTGAGCTCGAGGAACTGTTCCGCAGAGTGCGTCCAGGACGGCGGTGACTGGGGCGGTGTCAGAGATGCCATAACAGTGTTGGTGGTCAACCAGTAGAGATGCAAACGGTCTAGAAAGCGGCAGCGTGCAGCGTGACTGATATAGCTGATGGCGGCGCTGAGGCGTTCTCGCGACCAGACAATTGCAAGCAGAGTCCCTTGTTTCGGTGAAGAGGCGATGCTGGTGAGCAAGAACGGGATGCGTGGGCGAGCGGACATGTCCGGACGATCATGTTCCAAATATCCACGCGACGGAAACGCTGGCGCCTTACGTAAGCCTGTTATTCGGGATCAACGAATCCAGCAGTAAGCTACAGACAATGAAGGTATAGAAAGATCTACATAAAATAATTACGAGAGTCTCACTTGGACCTGCGATACCTCTCCTTACGAGAACTTCACCGTCCTGTGAGCGCCATGTCCTCTGCCTTTCTAAAATTAAACATCCTAACGCGACGTCTCACGCTTTCTCAGTCTTGATAATATGAATTCGAGCATCCTGGTCGCGCCCTATGCATTCGTCGCTAATCAAGCGAACTATGACTGCTCCGTGGTGATATCGCCGTACCAAATGGCCTCTTTCCCTGCTGCTTCCGGCTACACCATCGTCCTCGCCAACACCCTCAACAGTTCAGATGTGAGTTGTAGTGCTAATGCCCTCTAATCTGTTCCGCCGTCGGAGATGAAGATACTGATGCTCGTGAACCCTTGTAGATCTATGCCAAGAGTGAGGAGTTCGCGATCAAGCCAGAAGGTTCCGCCTATCCCGCTACATCCGCTACGCCCACAGGAACAAGCACGGCTACCGGCAGCGCCAAGCGGCAGTGTGAGCGGCAGTGCAACCACAACTGACGCGGCTGCTGCCTCCTCCACCTCCGCTTCCTCCAAGTCGAGCGGCGCGAACAAGCTCGCCGCCTCTATGATGGGTGGTCTTGCTGGGACCGGTGCCTTGTTCAGATTGTTGATGGCTTGATCACCGCGTACGAGTGCTGCAGCAAGAACTGTGGACTTTACATTCCTCTGGCTTGTGTCAGCCCCACACACGTACTTTCTTGCACTTGTCCTTGTTTCTGTTCGTGGACGCTGAAGGCTTGGGGTGTGTTGTACCGTCTTTTCGACTGTACTGTCTTTACTAGTTTACATGAGTGTGATGCGGACAGTGCTTGTTTGACAATTCGCAATGTCGTGCAGGATCCATGCGTGCCCGGCGCTTGCTGCGAGTGGATGACGGAGAACTCTCAGTCGACTTGCCCGGGCGTTCTGAATCTACACGACAGACAGACAACAAAAGGACAAGTTCTCTCGTGCCATGAGCAGTATCTGGAATGCGGCAGCCTCGCACACTAACTGCATCTGGTCACCAGAAGACAGTCGAGGAGTTCACTAGAACGGGTGCATCAGTGAGCTATAGACCGATAGTATGCTTATACATACATATTGGCTGCGAGTCGGAAACGTTCTTTACCAAGGTCTCCTTACTTGTAGGAGGCATGCTGCTCTGGCAATAATCCTAAATTGTCGAAAGGATGCCATGTACTGGGCTGCCTATCACATGCCTTCAGTGCCGGGCTACCTATCACATGCCTTCAGCATGGACAGTATGTCCACTTGAGTGGAATCAAGTTCATCCAATCGCGTCCTGGTATTTGACAGAGATAGGAACAATAGCAGCAACCCTTGAGAGCGTATGGCACGTACCATGTCCCAATATCTCAAACAGCAATCGCACACTCAGCTCCATGTCACCCATCTTCCGCGAGCAAAGAATACCATGTTAGCAGCAGTGGCTGCATTAGAGAATCCCACTGTTCCTGTTCACGCATTCTCGCAACCTGCGCGAAGAACCTGAGTTCAACGCCGCCGTCAGCCATCCCTCTCAACGAGAGAAGTCAGACATCGCGAATAGAACAGCCATGTCGAACATTCCCAGCTCGTACTACGTGTGTGCGATCCAATATGCAATGCAGAGTGTCAGTCGTCCCTGCCCTTGCACGGTGGCGGAACTGTATGCCTTGAAGAGCTCATAGGCTCTATTATACAGCTGTCAACCAATGTTTTATTGCCTCATAGTCAAAGAAGTGCATCGACGTACCTCCAAGGTAATCGCAAGATGCTCCACCTTCTTCCCATTCGAGAGCTCAGGAGCGGACATTGTCACTTGCCGCTTCGCCTAACCCACCATGAATGATCTGGCCTGACGCGCCCTATCTTTATCAAACACTCACTTCTACATCTGAAGCAGCTCAAAAGTGCTCACGTCTGTGCTCGGTGCAATGCGCAGCCATGTAGTAGTAGAAGCCAGGATGCTGCAGCGCCTGCGTAGGGTTCAGGCCGGGCACGTGCATTGCCTCTACCTCGAACGCGATCCGTTGTTTGGTGTCGAATGCTTGCACTGCGAGCGGCGAAATAGCAGCGGCGGGTGAGGACGTCGAAAAATGAGTCGGTATCTTGAGCATCGAACGTGTGCACTGCTCGAGCACTACCGTCAGCAATCCTTGTAAACGATGTGGGTGTGTACCATGCGCACCTGCTTCATGGTCGAGACAATGCAGTCCTTGACCGTAGTGTTATTTCCGACGTCAGGCGGACGAGGTATGATGATGTTAGCCGGATGCGAATCTGCGTTCGTGGGATCGACATTGCGCACAGGATCCGATGGAGAGACAAGCGAGGAAATCGATTCTGGGGACAGCTGAGTGAGCTCTTGCTGACCGAGTCTGGAGACATGGCTGCGCGAAGAACAGGATAGCAGCAGAACGACTCCAAATAACAGTTGGCAGAGCCAGATAGCAGGACGCTTCCACAGTCACAATCAGTCCGACGTGCAAACTATATCAGATAGATAGAAGTATAAGCGAGTCTTCCAGCTATGCGATGCACATTGATTGGAGGCGAGCACGCAGGAGGCAGGAGGGCCACAGAATTATCACAGAGAGAAACGCATGGGCGCTCGACTCCGCAAAACAATGCTCTAGCGCCCGGCCTAGTCTGGGCGCCACTCATTTATGGTTAGGGCCTCAGCGTCGCGCGTACGGCATGCGTACGGGGGTACTTCACGGGGGTAATTATAGATTGGCTCTGGAAAGGTCAGAGCCGATGTAGGAAAGGCGAAGAATCGCCCTGCCTTTTCAGTAAATTCTGCTTATTTCCACCATTTATTGTTCGGGACAAGTTCTTCCCACGCTCTGCTGCTCGCATCGTTGCAGCTCTCGCAGGCCACGTGATCTCACGCGATGCCCGCCATATGCCAGAGAATGAAGTAATGCAGGCAGGAGCTAGGGTTTCGCCCACCGTGGACTGTCCGTGCAGGTCACCACGTCACCAGCCACCAGCCGCGGCGACGTCCGCATTCCTTAAACAGGCTCTATTCTGCAGTACCGGATCCGGCGGTAAAAGCATCAGAAGTTGTGGCAGGTGAGCCCATAGGTGCCTCGTGCGTTACACTGTATTTCATTGTATAGGTTCGAGATTGAGCCGAGAAAATGGCGTTGACGGAGTCAGGAACCATTTGATAAAGTTTGGATAACGGGATCTGAGCACTGCGACGAATTGTATAAATACCCGCGCGCGTAGGTGTTCCACGTTTGAAAGCGGGAAGCACCTATCAGACGCGCCTCTTGATCTCCGCTATTTGGACGGCGATGTCCACACTGGCGAAATATCTCCGGCGCAGTTCTTCGCCAATCTCTGATCGAAGATGTCGGGATGCAATGGCAAGCTGCGCAAAGCCTTGTCGACCCCAAGCTCAATGGCCCCCGTTCCAGAGTCCTGAGAGGTAGGCTGATCCTCGATCTCCCTGTCCGTTTTCATGTTGTCCCATGTTGTCCCGGATAGGGTGCGGCCGAAAGGGTTTTCGCGAACACCTTTCGACTCAGCCGTGACAGTGACGACATTGCCACCAATGAGCAGACCTAATGTTGGAGAGGATGTGCTGCTAGTAAATTCGCATGGGAGCCGGTTCGAAGCGCTCACCCGTATCATCACGTTCGTAATCGGACGAACAGCCTGCCCACAGAAAGATCCAAATAGCACGAGGAAGCCTGATGGACTTGAGCTGTTCGCGCAATTCCCATCGTTATCCTCACCAATACTAGCGGTGTCTACGTGCTAATACCGCTCCCCTTTTTCGCTCATCGCGCAAGTACCCGCTTGTGTGCTGCACCATTTGCAACCATATTACGATGCTCAGGTTACCATTGACCTGGGATGACGACGACCTTCTACTAGATGAGCCGTTCTTGACTCAGTTCCGTCTCCGCAAGGAGGTATGCGGCAGCAGAAATGGTAGTGTGATTGACTGGTACAAGAGAATGGAGAATGAGCTAGGGCCAGACGATGTGAGTACAATGTAAAATTATCTCCAGCCAATACGTTCATTTACGATATATAATGTTCTATTCAGCTCATTGCAGCTCAAAAATGGCTGGAATTCGCTTTTGCGGTCCCATCCGCCGATGACTTCCAGGGTCGAGAGCAGATATCAGTCAAAAATGGGGGCCTTGAAATATTCATCGAGTTCTACTGGCATCTCGCTCAAGGAAGCAAGTTGAATGCACTTTGCCTTCTCAATAAAGAACGTCGCGATAGGAATTTCACGTGTTCCATCACATTCAATGCCTTGGGAGGCCAGTATACTCAAAGCACTGTCGTGTCCAATACGGTCTCGGAGAGGGCATTTCGATCAGATAGCCGGCAAAATGGGAGGAAACGGGCGAAGTCGAAGAAGGCTAAGCGAGCACACGTTAACTTCTCCCCGGATCCCTATGATGGCGAGGTCAGACAGGCTGAGGAGGATCCTCAATCCTTCAGGTATTCTCAAAGTACGCCTTCACGTAACATCGGTTGCAAAAATGGCTCAGCAGCTCGAGAGCTTCCAACGATCACTGAGAGTCATTCCAACGAGCCTCAAGGTGGTGAGGGATTTGCCGGCTAGCATTCGTAATTGTTCAGCGCTGATGTGTCGGACTAGATGCGTTATCAGACCAGAGATTCGTCATTGAAGGTCCTCCAACCACCGCAACTATGGAACAGCCGTTTCTTCCGATTTCCAAAAGTGGCCAATCGAGCCTCTTGGCAATCATTGGCAACAAGCGTAAATGGACCAATGCGAGTACCTCGTCGTCGTCATGCCCACCATCTGAACATGAGAGGCCGTCATCTCTCGCTCCTTCCACCCGCTTGGAATCAGTTCCCGACGACGATGACAGTGATTTCTCATTGCTGTCAGAATTCATGGGCAATGATAGCTCTTTGGAAGTCAACACGCCCGCAAATCGACTCGACGATGTGCAATATGCCATTTCGAAAGCCCCTAGGAGACGATTGCCCGGCAGGCTTGCCTCACATAGGGACAAACTCTCGATGTTGGCCAAAGACATGAGCTTGTTCGACTTTGGAAGTCATTATGGTTACATCGAACCAGAAGTGCAGGACAATTCGCACAGGATATCTGTCAAAGTCCCTGTGCACCAGCCGACGCAAGGCAAGGACAAGTATGGAACACTCAGGAAGACGGCACATAATTCTATTCCCAAGGGTCCACGTCCCTCCAATGCCCTCCCGGCTATCCCTAAGGCACAAGTCGTACTTGTCTCTACTCAACAATCAGTCGTGGAAAGCAGGAAACAAGAAAGCATGGTCATTTCCAACCAGCTCCGAGTCCAGAGCAATATTGGACGTGAAGCGCCTCCTGGAAGATCTGCGGCTACCACTCAGCAGTCGTTGTCTCAATCACTCAACAAAACAACACTCGGAAGGATTCGCAAGAATGACTCAAACCACGCAGAGGGCGTGAGGTCCCAAGCTCAAGAATCAGAGCGAGGCAATAAAAGGGGACCGAAAGAATCACTCCCAAGCCGGAACGTGAAGCGGCGGCGCGGTGACGCTGACGTCATAGGTGGTGAAATAGGCTCTGCATTGATGGGTGCAGCAGGAGTATTGGAACAAACGCGCAGCATGCAGCGCGTCTCTTTTGAGCAGAACCTCAACGAGACCCGTTCCGTAGGTCGTTTATCCTATCACATCATCACTCCCTCTAATTTGACGTCTTTCAGACGAGCATTGCTCGACGTGCTGCGTCGATTCAACGAACCATTCAAAATGATCAGGAGCATGTGCCACCTCAAGCCACACCCGATCATCATGATAGTACGACGAACAAGCACGCTCGACTCGTGCTCGATATTGCAGATCCGGAACAAGTTTCGTCCGCTTCCAGCGTCCCGCGCCAAACTGAGAAGCTACCAAAACGCCGTCCCGGCCGCCCAGTTGCGACTCAAGAACGTGATGCATCGGCTCCGTCTGCGCTAGGGCAACCTGCCACTTTTGCCGACTTTGACAGGGTTATCCGAGATACTGCTACGGAAAAGATGCTACGTAGGGAGGCATCGGGCATAGCAATAAGCGACTGGGAAGATGCCGACGAGAATGGCGCACATGGGTTGCCACCCGACTCGAGCGAGGATGAGACTCCTTTGAACGAGGTGGTTGCTTTCGGAGAGTCGAGTACGCGCGCCTTTGCTGACCCGGCCAGCACAAACGTAACTATTGGGCGTCTACCATCTTTGATCGTTAGCGACTCGGACAACGCGGAGACTCTTCGAAGATCTTCTTCTCTTAGTGCAGCAGCATTCGAAGCTAATTACCGACCATCCAAACTCGAAATAGCGCCGGAGTCTTTGAGGCAGTTCTTTGCGCCTCCCACAGCGGCAGCTCTTTATATGCCTGATAATCGTCGCGATGCTCCGCGACCTCGCTTACACTCGAAACCTCCAATTTGGGCAGAGGTCTGTGTAGGACTATCTGTACGCGATATCATATTGATGCGCTAAACAGTCGAGACAAGAGGTCTGCGAGTCCTTTGACTGGTTTAGGAATTATCACGGTGGTGTATACTACACAGGAGGTGTGGTGAAGGGTTATCTCCTGAGCGCGTTCTCTTCAAGGTACGTCTCTCCTTGGCTTGAGAGAGGGTAAAGCTCACAAGTTTCAAGTCGCGATGTCTTCGCCCACAACGGCCGCCTTATCATATCTCATGGGTTCGTGCCATATCGGTTTGAGCTACCTCTGCTAATCTCTGAGATAAAACCGGGCAGTGGTGGTAGGGCAAAGAGTTTGCGTAGAAAGGACGGAACTAGTCAAGTACAAGAAGCGGATGACCAACAAGCGCAGGACAAATCCGTGCGCGCCCTGTTGAACACACATCGCATAGGTCGCCCCATTGCTCTCATGGTAGATGACAAATATAGCTTGTTTCCATATGACTTGGCTACGGACCGGTACACCTACGTTGTGCTTGGGTTCTATCGTATCGCACATGCATGGGGTAAGTTGCACCGATACGCGAGAACTCTTTCCATTGATGAATGCGACCTGTTGTAGCTGAGCGACAACCGGAAAACAACGTGAGAGGGTATGTAGTTCGATACAAGTTCGCTTTCCAATGGTGCGAAGAGCAAGGCACTCCTTGGTGGATGACAGCGCATGACTCGGGACAAGGTGACGTGCACTGGTATCTCACATTGGACTGCCAAACTGACGTGATTCAGAATCTTGTGACGTTACAACTTCGGCCAAAGACCATGACCCCGCTGCTGCCACGGACATGTCAGTCAGACTCAACCCACCATGGTACGAGCCCTGGTTCGTCTTGTGCCTGCTGTTGCTGAAAGTGGTGATGATAGCTGCTCAGAGAACGACCTTGTCGCCTTCACATGTCGATTCTGTCGAAAACAATCACCGATGATCTACGTTCAAGATTGGATTTGCTTGTCACCAGAGTGTAAAGCTTTTTGGCGGACATCTCAAGGCGACCATCCTCCAGCACATCTGCATTATTCTGCGCAATTTCTCCAGTTGCTGCACTTCGCCCCGGAGAGAATAGAGCAGCTCCGGCCTCCTTTACCCACAAGTTGTACTATCTGTAAGGGGTGGCACTGCATCAAATGCGGACGTCTATCTAGCAGGTAATAATTGATTGATTATTTCGCTTGGATTTGGTACGCTAACCATATAATGAATAGGTATATGTGGGAGCGCTGGTCATGCAGATATTGCGGGGTACGAAACACCCCCCCTGAGATCGTCTACGACTTCATTCACAATTGATTCAGGAGACACATGCGGTTCCCGGACGAATCAGGGAACCGAATGAATTCTGGGATCAAGTAACGCCAAAGCTCCGTACTCATTGGGTCGCACCGGATTCTGGTGAGTTCAGCACCTCTGTAAAACGTAGCCTGCCAGAACTGGCTTTCAGGGATAGTAATAGCCCAGACCAGGTTCTTCAAGACGGGGAATTCCTTCAGCATGGTATACACATACCTACTTCCGCATTCCCGGTCGGTGACTCCCTGCATCTCCCGTAATCAGCAGCATTGAGGCGCCTTGCAGCGGACGAATCTATTTAATCATCGGCAGCGGTGGAATCAATGCAGATGCAGATGCAATATTCCGAGAATATCAAGAACAAGCGGCAAATGGCAAGCTCCTGTTCCGAAGATCGCCGCTACGAGCTGTATGTATCTAGATTGCTGAATCTTGGGTCTTCGTGGACTGAATTCCATTTAGCATAAATGTATGCTCATTTGTCCCTTTTGTCGTACATATTGTGTAGAATTCATTCAACAGGCAGAGGTACACTGTTGACAAAATATTTCTCACAGAATTGTAAGTTACAAAATGCTATTGTCTACTGGTGCTAACACTTAAAATTACGCACAGGCGGTGAATCATATCAGGTACGAGGTGTCACTCAGGCACATGACCATCTCGCCTATCGTGCACAGTATGTCGGAGGAACGGACAGCACGATCACTTGGGAGCGTGCTCCGAGTGCTGTTTGTAGAGCTCGCGATCTCATCAACCAACGTGTGAAAGAAGCTCTCAATACCGAGTATGGGTTCAATGAGGTCCTCAGTGCAGCATACATGGAGAAACAGAGCATGGGAGTAAGTAGTTTCGCGCTGGCTTGTCCATCTTTTGCTTAACGGAGCAATGATAGTTCCACAGTGACAGCGAGCTAGGATTGGGCCCAACCGTTGCATCGTTGTCGCTGGGGTCATGTGCAAAGATGCACTTCCGTCTACTTAGCCATTACAGCAAACACACGGAGAATGCTCTGAGGGGGAATGCGCTTACTCTGTGTCTCCGTCATGTAAGCATGATGTTCATCATTTATGCCCCTCTTAGCTGATAACGATCCAGGGAGATGTTCTGATTATGGAAGGAGCAGGTGTGCAGACATATTATGAGTGAGTTGCCGAATATGACTTGGAAAGATCAGTGAAGTTAACAATTGACGAGGCATACTGTTATACCGATGGACTTTCGCATTGCCGCAACTGCACGTTACATCGATAATAGTGGCCAGGTGGTAAACTCTGCATCTCTCTGACTATCATAATGTATTCGTCAGAAAAGCTCAAATCCGGTCTATGATGCTTTTATATTCTTGCCGTCACCAAAAAAAGACAGTGAGTCCGAGAAAGTCCCAGGACCGCCTTGTGTTTTGAATTTCTTCGAGCTCCGGGTTGGGAGCTTCTTATCGTGTGTTCATTGGCTTGTACAGACCAGTGAGAACAAATCAAAAATGAAATTCTCGAGTCATCACATATTGCTACGTGAGAGAAGACTGTGACAAATAATGATAAGGCCGGTGCGGGCAACGCTCGCTAGTACGACGAGCAGGTCACACGCGGTGGAGACGCGTGATATTTCAGTATGTACATTTCTGTGTGATATATGTAGCCCGACGTCCTCTCCAGGTCCGCAACATCGCCTCTTCGTGATGACGCTCTGGCTCCAGCTGCACTTCCTCTACCGCATCCACCGGGGCCTCGTAGGCTTGACAGACCCGACTACGTCGCATCTTCACCATTGTCTGAATCATCGTCGCTAGACGTTCCTCAGGCTCTGCTTCGCGTCGGATGCGTTGGAAGAGGGCGATTTCATGGAGCGCGGTTACGCAAAGAATAGGATTGGAGATGAAGCGGTCTGCCAGGATTGGCAGATCGTGTATGATGTGCTTGATCGAAACAATGTAGAATAGATGGAATGGGCTGCCCAGAGGGATTGACTTGTTTGGTATGAGTAATGCATACCAACGGCGAGCACAAATGTCCCAAAGCACTGCCGACGTGGCGTTCATCAAACTACCTAATAGAGAGATAATTCAACACTGCAGTCTTTAAACTGTGGAATACTTTGTGATATAGAATCCTAGTAGAAATTGATGGAAACGTCAGTCAGAGTATTTTGGGCTTTGAACACAGCGGCACACCGGGTCCGTCACCAGTCCCATCTCGGTCGCCACCACTCTGTATGACAGTCATAGTCGCTAAAGGACGACGCGCGTGCTAGCTGAAAGCTCAGTACCTCCTCTGACGCGACTGAGCACTTGTGGTGCCAATGAGAGACTTACACAGCCACCATAGATGTCATCGAGCTTGAACAACCGTGCAGGCCGAGTGTCGTAAGAGAGTGTCTTCGCGTCGATGGGGAACGAAGCGTCGATACGATATAGAGACACGGATACAGAGTGTCCGGAGTATGAGGTCGAATTGGGTTGCTGAGAGGGAAGGTCGATATTCAGCTCGCAGGTTTCCATTCCGCGATCGATGGCTCGGAATTTTATGATGGTCGATACCTAGCGACAGCGAGTTGGGTAGAGGACTTAAAATGGCACGAGAGCACTCAGCGTATCGGTCACAAGGATCCTCTGCTGCCCAGATGAGATACCGCCAGAGTGTCCCAGATATCTCCCGGAATCGTTGTCGAACACTCGATTCCCGTGCGCGTCATCAATGGAGGTGATGATGATGGGAAAATTGTTGAAATGGAAAGGAGTCGGAGGCGATGGACTTGCTATTCGATCGAGACCAATGAATTGCGATGGCCGACGGAGATGAAGCATCACGTCTCGCTTATTAAGCCGTTCCGCAAGCGTACTCGTGGCGGGGGCGAGGAAGAGTAGCAATGCATTCGTAACTGCGCATAAGACACAGACAACCACCGGCAGCGGGGCGAATTTCGACTGTTTGGTTGGCTTCGAAGACTTTTTGCTACTGAGATTGCGAAGAAATAAACAATTCCACTCCGCAGGGGTGGAGTTGGCGCAGCTGGTCCGACTTGGATGGTGGAACGTGAGGCGTCTCGTGAATGAAAAGGTGGGGCATTGATGAGCCTTTTAGTATGAGCGTCGTAATAATGCAGTATCAGATCTATAATATGCATCCCCTGCTTTGCTGACCAGGCACTTCAGCGAGGCGACGCAAGAACGTTTCAGGGAAAGATCATGCTCAATGCTGCGAATTGCACGGATTCACATTTGTGCAACAAAATTGCTCGTCAAGTCCACACCGGCAGCTTTGAAGCCTATGGCCCATGGCCCCTCGGAAACAATCGTGCACGGAACCATGGAAGCATTCCGTGTCATTGACTATGGAGGAGTCATCTGAAAGAACGCGTGGTTCAGTAGAACGTATCCGTCGCGCATAGAGTGGTAGATCATTCCGTTGCCTTTAAAGCTGATAATGACGATACTTGGCAGGCATACAGGCATGAATCGAGAAGAAGACTGTCTTGCATGCAGCGACTGGACAATCACAGTCGCACCAGGCTTTACGCGTCCTATCACGTGACCGCGTTCACGCGATATTCTATAGTCACACCTTCCAGGGATGGTCAATACAGCTTCTCGTAGCAGACGAACCTCGAGTTCCCTGGCTGTCGCATGGTTATGAGATGGGCCGCTTATGTTTTCGCATGCAGCTCTCTGAAAAATGCTATTGTAATGAAAATATTGCGAGATACTGTATCACAAGAGACGCCGTTGCACCCAGTCCGTTATTGCCTGTCTATCAGCGTGATATGAACGGGTCATTTAACGAAACCAGCATTGACTGAGACGGACTTGGTCAGTTCAGCTTGACCAACTGTACTGTGATGTTGCAGTCCGCGGAGAGCACGAGGTGCTCTTCTCGCTCAGGATTAGGGTGTGGACGACCAAGTATCTAAACAAATCACAGAACCTCCTCATACGCACAACGATTTGCACATCCCTAGAAATGCATATCACCTGTCTGACGAGGGGATGCAGAATACGGCTCTTGATTCGTGATCGCCGCCAGTGATAGCATCTCCCTTCTCGAGCGCATATGATTCGTGCCATCGGACGGTGAAGCAACTCGATGAGAAGATCTCGATGCTAAGTACGGTTCTGTTGGCACGTCTTGAGTCTCTGGGCATAATTCTGATCTGCGCGCCGCTGACAATACAGACGAAGGAATAGAGATGTCCCTCTCAGATGGTTGGCCCCCAGCTTCATGGAGGGGTATTGCGGTTGAATCCTCGATGGCAGGTGGGCCGGAGAAGCTCGAGCGAGCAGAGGAAATGTTAGCTTCACAGACAACCGGCTCGAAGTTAGTCATGGGGGGCAAGAACTTGTATGTGCGAGGAGTTGAATACTGCATGCCGGACCCACGAAAGGCTCTTTTCAAAACATGGAGCATTAGATCCCAAAAGTCGAAGTGCAGGAAAGCACGTACTGAGCGGGCATAGGTTTTGTAGAACGACGAGTAATCTGTATGCTCTGTGTTTGTGTAGATGACGAGGGATCCAGTCTTGCCTGAGATGAGGAGGTCGCTCCTGAGTCGGGGCTAATGGCGAAATTTCGAACGATGTCCTTCAGTTCCAGCATCTCGGTTTCCAAACCGCTGATCTTCGCGCGATCTTTGAGGGCGTCAGCCTGCATGCTTCTCATTTGCGCCTTCAAGTCCTCGACTTCGCGTCGAGTTACATCTCTCTTACTTAGCGCTTCTTAGAAATTAATCATCAAGATGCTTAGATCATACTCACTCAGGCTCCAACATAACCCACTCACATGTCGAGCCTCTTTGAGTGCATGGACCACAGGGTCGAGCTCTTGTTGGACGGAACAAGCATCAGACACAGCACACAGCCAAACCGTGATAGCCAAACCTGTCACATTTGATCTTCCGTCTACGACACTCTGCATCAATATAGGCAGTCACTGAGATGCGGCCGATATAGACAATACGAGGAATGCAATCACTCACCTGTGCAACTAAGCCCCCCTTTACGCCGTTCGCTTTGCGACGACGTTGCTCTATCATAAAGATCCTCATGAACGGAGCTCTCCCGAGCTAGGCCCAAGAATTAGTAAATTGTCCGTTATGAGCACGGCGAAGATCACACCACCCACCCACTTCTGTCCGGGCAGCAAGTCCGGCTAAATGACGGAATGAAAACGGGTCGTTCTCTGAGCGTGATTCTCATTTAGAATCCCAATAAAGAACACACCTTCCATGACCCGTTCAGTCACTGCTGACCTCGTGTTATCAGATGCCGTATCAAAGGAGAATGGTGCAGAGTAATTCATCAATGCCTATGAAGGAAGGTGTACAGATCGAAGCAGGCTCGACCTCAGGTCGTGATCTCAGAGAAGAGATACGAGGGAGCGGTAGGATTCAAGATCGCTCATTCAACAGACTCGAGGCTCCGTCGTGATGAAGATACCTGCCTGTTTTGGGCCTTCCATAGGTTTGCATTGCGACCATCTGCGGAATGTAAGCAACGCGAGAATTTCAGCTGATTCTCAGGTAAGCGTTCATTTTGAACTTGCTTTTTGTCCTCCACTTACCGGCACGGTTGACGCGCAACCGATAACATGCCAATGTGCGATTGGCAGTTGACAGCATGTTACCCTCTGTAGCGCCTGTCGATCGGGCATCGCAAGTATGTCCGCCGTGATGTTGTCGATAAGGTCATTCCTCGGGGTTCCGCAGTCCACCGGGATGCTCCCAATATAGTATCTCTTCTTGACGATGTTCCTATTATATCATTCAGCCAGGTCGCTGGGTTGTTCCTGACATATTTATATTAGGAGGGCTAGAAGACACGATCCTCCGGAGCGTTCCAGATATAGCATAAGTGTGTATCCGCCGTGATGTTCCCGATAAGTCTTTCCTTGGCGGTCCTCAGTTCGCCGTGATGCCCCCGATATAGTAATCCTTCTTGGTGATGCTCTATCGATGATCAAAGACCGGTTTCCGATATGAGTCAGTGTGAGTGGACAATACCGCCAAAGCGCAACTGTGGGCTCTGTATTGGTTCTCTTCGCTTCGTTTTGAATCATCTCTTATTCGTGCTCCGAGACATAGGCAACAAATCCACCATCAGAAGGCTGCGAGATACTCAGCCATTCTGTCGCTCGGATTTCGCCGACATCATGTGTCTGCGGCTAGATGCCACACAGAGAGGATTGCGCAGCATCGAAATTCGGGGTTTTTACGAGCAATTCACACAGAAAACTGGGGCTGTAGGGATTACGGCAGGCTTCACATTTGCTTATGGAACGTTCGGCTTCTGCTCGGCATTGCCGTCCCCTTGAGGGTCACTGGCACTGCGGATGACCATGCCAGCACGCTCTTGAGTTTCCGCGTCGCCCATATCTTACTCTGATTCTCGCGTAAGATGGGTGAAACAAAACAACCTCAGTGTTGTCACAGCGCATTACAGGTTATATCAAGAGTCAGGAAGCACATGAATCGCTTAGCAAAATATGGTACGAGGTAACAAAAGATCGATGATTAAAGCGTCAGAGCTTGTCTCGATCTCTGCTCATCAAGGCGAGCATTCATGGTACTGAAGCGCCTCATGAGTCATCATCTTCCCGCAGAGGCATTGTACAAACATGGCGTGAAATTCTTCTTCAGATAGACCGGGGTCATCCTGACAGTTCAACTTCATGAAACGGGCAGATGCGTTTCGATGATCGAAGGTGTCGCTAAGTATCGACGTTTCGCTGCCGTTCACGCTGCAGTTTACGGCTAACGCACCGTACTTTAGCTCTGTGCTTCAAGAAAAATACAGAAATTCTACCTCACCGCCGTTTGTTGGGTCCGCCGTTGCGGGAGCCGTCGTTGGTACTGCCACCACCGGACGCTGCAACAGAACGTTCCAGTCAGCACAATGCATCTTGGAAGGTGATGCTACTCACCGGGCCTTCTTGATTTTGTACTGCCTTCACCCCTATTTGCCGGACGGGCTAAGAGGTCGGTGCATAATCAGTTGCCCGCTGATTACGATGATTATTGACGGGTCATCACCATCTCTTGTTCGTTCAGGGAGTATATCGACTTCGGTGATCACATCTGCAAAGCGTTCATATCACGAATATCCATTCACTCAGCTAAGACCTACCTCTGCAAGGATAGTTCTTGACCTGAAGATCCCGTAGGACATAATATTTCTCTAAATAGACTGCCCGATTGTCCGCAAAGAAGGATAACAGCACCTCGAACAAAATAACTCACGGAAGTATTTGCACATCCCGGTTGAGCAGCGAGCTACCCATAGGTTGTTAAGGCCGCGGTTGATCGTGAAGGTCGTGACGACTGTCTCAGTATAGGCTGTGGTGCTTGTGTCCAACGAAGCACACATGCAGCCAGGATTCCGAAATTGGTGCGTACGGCGATATTCAGCGAACTGTTGAGGAGGAACGCGCTGATTGTCTTCGTAGACCGGCCTACACACGAAACAATGTCATTAGCAGCATGGATTTGATCTCTCAGGGCTTTCGACATACCACAAAAATGGAATGAGCCTAGCACTGGAGCGATCATACTGCATTGGTACACTTTCTGATCGATTAATGTAGCGGCGAAACGGGCGGAAGCCGTGCGGGTCCTCCGGATTGTCCTCATCGTGTGGATAGACTGTCGGAATGATTCCGCCGTCTGGGTCGAGGTGAGGCATCCGGGAGTCGTCTCGTGCAGGGCGAAGTCTGCGGTCTGCGGGTGAGCCGTTTGCCACCAGCTACACCCCATGTTTTGTCTCTTCGAATTCTGTAGTCCTGCTACGGGCCATTGGCACCCACGGCCACACTGTGACAGTAGCACACATTCACGTCAGGAGCGTGGTCTCGTGTTTTCGATGAATAACTGCTCCATCACAACTTCCTGTGGAGTCTCAGGTTCGTATCCGCGCTATTTGACCGAGAACGATCTGCTCAGAGATCTGCCAGGGATGACACTTCTATCGCCGGCCCATTCATTCTACTCCACTGTTCACAAGTTGGCAATCGTACGTGTGCTTTCCCATTCGGTGAGCACATGGACACAGGTGATTCTTCCGCCGTGTTCCCGTCCCTGGGTGCATGGGAGCTTAAACCGGATGAACCCGACAGCTGGCAGAGACTCGGCTGACTGCTTGCGCAATTGAAACGGAGACGATAGCATGACGAACATTCCATCTGTGTCTACATGTGTCATCCTTGCCACGACATTTCTCCATGGAGGCCAAGAATGTAATCACGACATGTTGGCGTGTGTCATTCTGCATGAAACCGAATGCTTCCGCTCTTGCATTCGACTTTCCAGGTGGTGACAGACGTCTCGTCGTGACTCAACTGAACGGTAGAGTTGTCATTGATACCTACCTATGGCCCATGTAAGCTGTTCCGTGTATTCTCACAATTGCCTTTGGGCCCATCGGGATTTGACGTTCCACAGAGCATCCGTCTCGCGAAGTGCCGAACTTTTGAGACGGCAGGCTGCTCGATCGATCCATTGAACTCGGTGCGTTGTTAATCGAGTGGCAGCCTTCCGGTTCCCGCCTTTCCTAAGTGTAGTCGAAGGAAGGTCTCTAGCAAATGAGCGCTACGAGGTGGCAAAATTATTATCGGATTCACATTGCATTTTCTCGTGAGTATCACATAAACATATCAAGAAAACCATTAAGCGCCATTAGAGGTCTAACCCTGTGTCTGCCACCGCGCCGCGTTAGTCTTCCAATGCAAGCCCACGAGGACGTCAAGATGTCAATCCTCGTGCTCTCTACCCTTGGACTAGACATACTCTCGGGCGTAGAAGACTGCGAGAGTTCGAATTCTCACCCATGTGAGGGTAGAACTGATTTGTTTCACTTTTCAACTAGAATGTGCCCGACTGTCAGAGCTTCAGATCAACGTGTCACGCTAGCGTGCAGATTTCGGAGTTATGGGGCTTTTATTTGCTTCCTAGAAGAAGTTCAGCGTGCCAGAGTTCAAGTTTGAGTGACAGAATCCCTGCATCCCACCTGTCTCAATTCAAATGGCATGTCTTTCCGTTATAGGGCTGGGTTACCATTTACTGCATGCAGATCTTGATAGATAGGATCCATGCCCTGGCCATGCGCTACAAGCCAATCGTGTCATTCTGAACGGAACTCTGAATCAAAGTCATCGATTTAATCGGGTGAGTTTCGGATACATTTCAGCTGAGCCTTGCAGAACAAGTTTACGTTCGAAAACAGGTCGTTAATTCATCTCATCATGAATATAGATGCCACTATAGATATATACGCTGCCAGAGTTACCGATCCAGGTTGCAAGGGATTTTTGACTCTTCCCTGAGAAGTCCAGCAAATCACAATTCCACTCCAAAGAAGGCTTACGCAATTTCTCCCCTGTTGTGTCGATTGACCCACACAAGAACTTCACAGCTGTCGTTCACCTTGACATGTGGGCCCTTCTGAGGGAGAAGTCTGACGCTGATCGCATCGTGTGAGGACTGCTTCTAAGGCTCTTTCTCCGACCTCGTTCATGCCCTCTTGTGCCAGCTTGCCCGTAAATGCGGGCGCTGCATTGAGGCTTAAAGTCTCCTAGCTCTTTCCGCCTCTCGACTGTCACTGAACTCTCGCTATCGCAACTTGGGTTGCTGGGGAGAAAACTCTCATTGCATTTGTCGCTTCCTTTTTGCCAGAGCGTATCTCAATGTAACTATCAATCACATCGGTCGCAACCCTGGCTTCGCGGTCACATCGATGTTTCGAACCTCATGACTTCGAGATGTATCTGATTGGGAGCGACCACCACATGCTCTACGACTCGGACTGTCTGATTACGAATGCTTGTTAGGGCCGCTCTCGTCCGGGATGCACGATATTTGCAAATATGGTGCTTTGATATGTTTGCTGACGTTTCGTTGTAGAACGCGAACTTCGAAGGCCAGGGAATGATTCTAGCTCCAGCAATGACCCTTACGCTGCTGTTCCGCTTCTGAGACAATAGAAGCACAGGGTCGATTCGATTCCTGTATGGCCACGATAATTTCAATACATTGGTTGCGAAGGCGGTCCGAAGGTACTATTGCGTGGCATCGGCGGTGAGTTCCACCTAATCCGTTCAATTACGCCTCTTAGGAAAAGGCAGTGGTCTCGGAGGTACTCCATCAGCTCGTTGCCGATGCAGCTAAATCGTCTAGGATAGCGCACAAGAATGTTGAATATTCTACCGTTCGTCAGGGACTCCCCTTTGCTCATGTTCCCGGCAGATGGTTCCAATATAATCTGACATCACAACGTAGAATTCTGACAGAATGCCGTCGTCTACCTGTGAAACAGCCGGAGTAAGCGGAATATAAGTCTCAATGCTAGATAAGACTGGCCTTGGGTGTGTCCGCTTTCAACGTGCTCTAGTCCACTTGCACAGTAATTTGTGGAAGCCATGTCTCGTACAGATGGCATTGCCGATACACCCGCAAAGTTGGAATTCCTACAGTCCCATCTCAACAGGTTCCTCGACATTGCCGAGGCGGGTAAGCGTAGCGAAGCAAAGCGATTTGTAGATACCATAGTGTTACCCGCATGGGAAGAAGCGTTCGGTCCTCCGGTCGATAAGCCCATTCAGAAGGCAAGCAATGATGATCCCATGCACTTGTTACCTGTCCTGACTATGGTCGTGATAGAGGATTTACAAGTGGTTTGCGAATCGTCGAAGACCCACCAAGCGTCCGCGAAGGAATCAGGACGGTGCTGTCACTGCTGCATCCACCCGAAAATCGTCACCAAAGTTCACGGCAAACTTCGTCCTTCGTCGTCCTCGTTCAGTTCCCGCACGCGATCTGTTCGCAAAAACAATCAAGGAGAAGCTGGACAAGATCGTCAGCGCGTGGCGAAAAGAGCGTGGCCTACCATATACAGCGGGACTGCAGATTCGGGCCCGGCTACTGAGCAAGGCCTGGAAGCAGCTCCCCCAAGGAAAACGGGTCCGCTTTCTGGAGGAGGCCGAAGCCATCAATCAGCAGAGAGCTCGTGAAGGGAACGAAATGAGGAGAGAAGATATATCAAGGTAAGTTTGGAGTGGAGTCAGCGTGTCACCACTTCTGACTCGTGCATATCAGTATAGCACCAGATTTGTACGACGCCATTTCTAAGGTGGTGAAGGGATGGGCTCAGCTGCTACCGGGATGGACAATTAACTTGAAGATGGGTGGCGTTTTGGACGGAAGTGCAGACGGTCTGAGGGTTTGGAAGTAAGATTTCCCGATCATCACGTCTGAGTCAAACCTCACTTCTATTGTAAGTTTCGACCTCCCATGCGAAGGGGGAGAACGTTACGCTCAATATATCAGACGAACAACCGGTTCTTCGGAGAAATTTGACGAGCATTTCGTGGCATTTCTGCGTCATCAAGACCGTGAGTTCTCGATGCTGTACAGTCTTAACAGATTAGCTAGACATCACTCGTCTGTAGGACTATATCGAAGTTCAGATCAAGATAGCATGAATAATGTCTCTCAGCTATTGGCTCGTCAACTGTGGTGGGACAAAGACGACATAGTGCATTACCTACAGCTGTTCTTTGAGAAGAAGTGGGGTGAGCCTCGTCGATTTATGTTGACAATCTCCTTGATGACACTCATCTGCAGCACAAGCGGGGGGTTCCTTTCGTGTCCCGTGGGAGGAGATCCTAAGGGATCCTGAGATGTATTTGGATATGGCTGCATTTCCAACACAGTTCACGCTCAAGAGGTTAAATGATTACAGCAAGGCAGAGCTATGCGAACTCTATTCGCATCTGTACGCAGCGCAGAACGGAGCTTCGATCGCGCCGACGTTCCGTTTCAAGTCAGTATTACAGGCCAGCAGCGATGCAGAACAAGACGGTGAGGCTTTCGGGATGCTCTGTAAGCCAGTTTACTGATATCTTCCTACAAAATCACAACACAGAGCGTGGCAGCAGTACAATTCCGTATTCAGCTAGAAACACTACAATGCGACTTGTTCGCCCGGGTCTGCAAGGCAAGTTACTGACGAGTGCTTAGTCGAAATTGATAAACTTGATAATTAACGTCTCTCAGTATCCACGGGAGCGGGTGGAAGTTCGGAACAACCGATGCTCGTGAGCGAGCCTTTCCCTCGCGAAGGGTCGAGTGCGTTTCATGGCCACTTGCGCGCTCGCTCAAACTAATAGAATTCCTACTAACTTGAAATTATGATGGGCAGACGATGGAGATGACGACGAAGATGCATCATTCCTTCGTGACATCTTAACCAACATTCCTGACGACAACAGCCGGGGTATCGGCGTCTCTAACGTCCTTCGGCGCGAAGAAGCCGACGAATCAACAAGTGAGGACAACGTGATCAACACGAGTAACACCAGAGTTCCGTGTATAAATCGTTACAGTGCTGATGATGAGAAATAGATCTTCATCGCGTACGCAAGGCGGTCAGAATCACTGGCGTGCCCGGCTCAGGTAAGATATAATATGCAGATTATCTACGTCTGATCAAACCGAAGTGCAGGAGAAGACGTGACATCAGATGGGTCAGATGAATCTTCAGAAGAGCTCAGCAGTGATGCGGGCTCAGCTTCTCGTCGTAGCCGTAAGGCGGTTAGGTTCACTGACGTGCCCGACTCAGGTAAGATAAAACATGCAAATTATCCATGTCTGATCAAGCCGAAGTACAGAAGACACGGAATCAGATGGGTCAGATGGGTCTTCAGAAGATCTCAGCAGTGATGCGGGCCCAGCTTCTCGTCGCAGCCGTAAGGCGGTTCGGATCACTGGCGTGTCCGACTCAGGTGAGATACAGTACCTCGCAGGGAATTATGATCTGCTGATTACATTATTTGACGGGGAAAATGCTGCATTGATCGTTCAGAAAGCTCAGTAGAGCACCTCAACCGGCGGGCTCGCTCGATTCGGCCGCGCAAAGCAACTAGAATGATTATTGACTCCGACCTAGGTGTGATAATAATAAGGAGCGTCTGATGCCGTTTCTAATGGCAACATAGAAGAAGATATCACCGACGAAGAAATGGACATTGCTTCAGAAGACTCGTTAATCGATAGTAGTGGTAAGTGTGTCGATCTCAGAGTATCTCACTATGTCTCATTTTTAGAACCTTTTGTCATAAGAATCTCAGCATCCGCCGAGACGGGTGTCACAAACTCTCCGCCGCGGTGCCTCCGGTTGTGCTCGTACTCTAAGTCCAGGACCAGCGTCGAGCAGTTCGCTGCCATTAATGGTCATGGATATTGACATCGAGTCCCGGAATGTCGTCAGTAGTTACCGAACTGATAGTACGATGAACTGGGAAGCGAATGAAAGTACGTTTTGGGCTCTATTGAGGCAGCTTTCTAGATGATGGCTAATAACCGTGGATGTCACCAGTGGGCACCAACATGCAGGAATATGGTCTGATTTCTGGTAGGATTTATTTCTTTGCTTTCAAAACCTGTCTGATCTAACTCAAATTCCACAGCGAGTGAAGAAGCGGACCATTCGTCAGTAATCATTCACAGCGGATGTGACACTCATCATATCTTTTAACAAGTGCATATACAGAGCGGTAACGACTGGCTCTGAACGCGAAGAGTCACGACATTGGATAGCTAAATCGGGAAATAGGCAGACCAGCATGAGAGGTGAGGGCCTGTCCATATTCATAAGATCAGAAGAGGTGTCGATATGATTTCCGCTTCAGAGAAATGCCGAAATGCGTGTCAATCGGCTCGTCCTGAATGGGCAGTCGTCGCGGGCGAAGTAAGGCACCCCATGCCCGTCGGTAAATGGCCTGAGTGGGTTTGCGCTAAGATGCAGAGCTTAATTGGAATCGTTCCAACGGACTGCAATGCGCTTCGTAGTCTCTTTCCGATCATGGTCAAACTCGACGGTATGCTTCCGGTAAGTAGGTTTGAAGGTTCGAACACCACTGGAAGTACGCTCACATTCCCTGACAGCGAGCCTCAATCCAAGCAGAGTCCTTGCCTGTCGGTTTGCAAACATGGGTCGATGTTGCAGCTAAACATATATCCAGCAAGAGGGTGGTGCCAGCTACTTTCACTATGGAGTGGCTTACGTGGTGGCACTCTTTGCAGCCCGTCTCTCGTCAAATCTGTAATCTCGACCTCGACTCTCAACTTTCACATCCTACGCACGCTGAAGAATTGAGGTGGCCAGCTCTTGAGAAGGGCGGCGTGAACGGTATCAGCCAAGTTGCATTCACACTTTGTTTATGCTTCCCGGCAAAGGAAGCCCGTGGTAACTTCACCCTTATGCAGTGGCATTCTTGGCTATGGGACTTGACGTGGGTGTTCCAACGCATGCTTGTCGGGTACGTGATGCCTGCTTCATTATCAAATGCTGATTTCTAACTTACTTGCTAGTATGGAAGAAAGACAATGCGCGTCGTCCGAGAGCATTACTGTTCGGACATCCGTGGTTGAGCATACGGACTCAAGCGTCGCGGTCAACATAACTCAAGATGAAAGCTTACATCAAGGGATTCCTGCAGAATCAGACGAAATGACGAGGAGATCGTGCGTGCTGTATTTCCCTCCACTTTCGCTCATGTGTATTTACAGCGCTCGTGCCAAGTGCCCGGTTGAAAATCAAGGAACAGAAGGATCAGAGATCAACGAGGGACAAGATCAAGTATGCCGGTGCGAAACAGTAAGTGCTCTCTCCATGCACCATACTGCTCAGCCAGTGATTCAATGCTTGTTATGAGTCACGAACTTCAGTATGCATCTTCTCGAAGTCATGAGCCATCTACGAGAGGCAGAACGAAGGCGAGCACGCACGCCTTACGAAAGACCTCCGGGAGGGATTGATGGATTGATGCAGAGCATGAAGACCTAGGATATGTGTAAGGAGATGTGAATCCATCGAAAGTTCCGATACAGGCTGCGTGAAACTTCTTAAGACGGATCCTCAACCACACGAGTAATCACATTTGTGTGATTCGTTTTTCGATACGTTCGACTGGCATCATGGCATGTTGTCAGGTCTGAAGAGGATGCTCAAATTACGAGTGTTCTCGAGTAAGCCTTGATGTACAGACCGGGGTAGGTTGCTTGTAAATATATATATATATATCTATAGAGTAGATAAAGATGGCATCTCTTCGCAGTAGTACTCAGAATTGAAGAAGAGCACGGGCGCTGAGTACAGAGGAAATTCGCATACCGTGGCCGCAGAGTCATACAAGTGTCCCCAAGACATATTCTTCGGGCTTCATAAAAGTTTAAGAGCGTACAAGTACTACTTGACAGCCCAGACTGGAGTGGTGAATCCGCCACGATTACCTCTTAAAGCACGAAGGCGAAGTTCTAATGGGTACGTATAGTAGTACCTGGCAAGTACTGGCAATAGCGCCGCAGGCCCGCGTCTGCGCGTCGATGTCACTCCCAATCGTCTACTATCCAGATCTCCTGAAAGCGGTTCCACATACTCAAAATGGCTGATTTGAAGGCCGCATTGCAGGTTACGAGAAAGGCCGTTTCCAGATTCTATACCAAAGGCAAGCAACGATACGCGGACGTCGTGGAGCAAGTTGTGTCTCATTTGATCCTGCTCGTAAGAGATCCACTGCTCATGCTGCGTGCCACTGACAAACAGGTTTGATAGAAGTCGAGTGAATTGTCCTCAGCAACTAGAAATAAAACTGTGCAGCTCTTCCGCTGACCATTGGCTCGTCTATACTCTGCGTTTCCTCTACCATCTTTCCAGCTCTCTGGGGCAATTTTCTATATCATTTATCGCCAGAATTCTTGACCGCTGTCGGCCAGCAGGCACATGAGCAGAAAACGCATGCGGAGAACATATTGAATTCTTTACTTCCCGGTGTTCTGGTACACGCTTCGTTTATCCTATCCATCACCACGGCCGTATTGCCATTTGTAGGACTTTCTTGACGAGAGTGAAAAGGGTACGTTGTGGCACTTATCGTTGAGGAACGTCCCATGTAGGCTCTCTGACAGAGAAGAGCAAGGGTGTCAAAGCGAAATGCATGATCGACACGGCTCTATACCCGACCCTTTACGAAATTTGCTTCTGACTCTCCGCACCTATGATAGGTGTAAAGCTGAGATGCACCGTGAGTCATTGAGGCACATATATTCGCGTACATGTGCCAACAGAGACATGGTATCGTGCACGCATATGCTCTGCCCTCCGATTCCGCCGCTGCACACGCGACTAAGCAGCAGAAGCTGCGAGATCCGGCCCTCCTCGGAAGGTGAGTACTGGTCTAAGAAGTGCTTTTTGATACTAAAATCGTCACAGAGAGCGCCTCGGACATACAATCTGGAGAACCAAACGCAATGTGCTAATCTGAACAATGGCATGACATGTTGAAATGGACGTTCTAGACTCCCTATCAATGCAGAGCCTGCCGAACATCTTTGCTCGCACCCTTCCTTCCATGAAAGAAGCAGACTCCACTCGCGCCAAGCGCTCTGCACTCATCCGTTCCGTCTTCGTCTCACCGCAGCTACCTGAGACCGCCGCCGCTGGCCAGAAAATGGCCGAGCTGCGCGAATACGTACGCTCTACGGAGTGGGAGGAGACTTTAAGGAGGATGGTGGATGTCGCTGCCGCGGCGAGCCTTGCGCTGTAAGTCGACATGCTGCTCGTGTGGATGTATTACGTTTACTAGACCTTGGCGAGTCGCAGGCCGTAGTCCTTCGCAGTCAATGAAGTGTAGGCGTGCAAGCAAGCCATGCAGTGTGATAGGCTATTTGTGGACGACAAGACGTTTGTGAACGTCCTCGTCGGAGTAACTGATAGCAGCATAACGGCTCACCTGACAGGTTCATTGGCTCATTATATGCGCTCCGACGTCTTCTTTGCGTCAATTCCATAGGATGATCAATGTGAGGCGCTAGAGGTCCCTTCTTCACATTGGACGTCTGCTACAGTAATCGAAGCATTCAAGCATTATTCATCGTTCGCTTCGACAGTGACACCCTACAATCAATCTCATGTGGCGTCTCTGACGGAGCAACGATCCTGAAGCGAAGAGTTGACGCATCCGAGCTTCCGCCATTGGCACCGCAAACTGGCGGCGTGGGCGTCACAATGGTGGGTCCGGAAACGTGCGATAGAGTTACCACCGCCGACCGTGCAGACGCACGGATGCTGATGCGTAATCTAAGCAACATTTACGTGTGCCCATCGGGTGGAGGGAACGTCAATGTTGGTGAAAGCTGTATGAATGTTCCGCGGATGAGCAGGACGCAAACCGAGGGCGCGCGCACGTAGCCAGACGTGTTCTAAGGTAAGTTGATGGATGAAAGTCATGCGGTTGTAGAGACGAAGGAACGGTATGGGTGTGACTGAAGGGGACAGGTGATGTGACAAGATTGCAAGCATCTAGCGGCTGTTCGTGCTCAAACGACGCGGACGTCCCTCCTTCGCTCTCTTTCGTCTTGTCGGGCGATTATCGATGGACTGAACACTTTGTGACTATCGTAATTATTTTATGTAGATCTTTCTATACCTTCATTGTCTGTAGCTTACTGCTGGATTCGTTGATCCCGAATAACAGGCTTACGTAAGGCGCCAGCATTTCCGTCGCGTGGATATTTGGAACATGATCGTCCGGACATGTCCGCTCGCCCACGCATCCCGTTCTTGCTCACCAGCATCGCCTCTTCACCGAAACAAGGGACTCTGCTTGCAATTGTCTGGTCGCGAGAACGCCTCAGCGCCGCCATCAGCTATATCAGTCGCGCTGCACGCTGCCGCTTTCTAGACCGTTTGCATCTCTACTGGTTGACCACCAACGCTGTTATGGCATCTCTGACACCGCCCCAGTCACCGCCGTCCTGGACGCACTCTGCGGAACAGTTCCTCGAGCTCACGAAAGATGTGATCGCGAAGGATCGGGTCCGAAGGACCGGGTTACAGCGCCGCCTTCTGCTGATTGTAACCTTTCATGCGTACGTGCGCATCACCTGCTCAACGCGTGCATCTCGTTGACTCCTTTCAGGTGTTCATAAGTCGCGCTTAAGCGCATGCTGACCGTCTGCACCGACAGTTCTTAGCGGACCTGCCACCGGAGAAAAGGAGCGTGTTGTGCTCCTGAAGCTCAAGGAGGAAGAACATGCGGCGAACACCTACCCATCTGACGGCAACTTCTACACATGGGACTACTGGTATTACCACCGCGTGCTACTCGAGCGCTCGCTCAAGCTGGATGACGAGATGGTCAAGGAGCACTGTCCTGTCAGTGCGGTGGTGCCTACGATCCTCGAGATCTACCAGAACCTGCTTGGCGTGTGGTTCGTGGAGATCAACGGCGAGACGTGGCATCCTGGTTAGTGCTGCATAGACGATCTGTGGAAGCTCGGTTCTGACGTGTGTGCCGGGGCAGATGTTCAGCAGTTTGCGGTATGGGAGAAGATGCGAATGACGAGTCCCGCTTTGTCGGGTATTGTTACTTGGACCTCTTCCCTCGTGGTGCGTGTCGACTTTGGACTCTTGCATGATCATATACTGACAGTTTTGGTCTCGCTCGAATCCACAGAATCGAAATATTTCCAATTGGCAGTTTGGCCCTTGCTTCCAGGATTCATGTGTCCTGATGGCATGCGGAGCTATTCGCTAGCAGCGATGGTCGCAAACTTAGCAAAGCCCACACCGACGATTCCGGCACTGATGCCGCACAATGACGTCGTGACGTTTTTCCATGACATAGGGCACGTCTTCCATGAGCTGTTGAGCAGGACGCGGTTCTCTACGTTCCATGGGACATCGTAAGTTGTCTTCGGTCAGACCTCATACTTCTCCATCGAACTGGCAATGCGCAGTATGGGAGGTGACTTTGTGGAGGCGCCCTCGCAGATGCTCCAGAATTGGTACGCTGTCATCTCGTGATGGCGACGAGGAGAACATCGTTCATGTTGATATTTTTGAGTAGGTGCTTCGAGCCAGCGGTTCTCGAACGCATGTCAAGTCATTACAAGACCAAACAGCCGCTCTCAAGAGACCTCATCGACAAGATCATCAAGAGATAAGTTCGACGAGTCTCCACCCATTCGTCGCATGATGTATTGATGCACTCCATGAGTCGTCTCTCGCAACCGGTATGTCGACGGTCGCCTATTCTACTTTCGTCAACTTTTCTTTGCCAAATTCGACATCAAGGTGCATACTGACGAGGGTGAGTAGGGAGGGGCTATCGCACGTTTGTGCAGCTCTTTGTGTGGCGTGAGTCTCACGATGCTTTCCGATAGAACCGACTGACTACACAGCATTATGGAACGACCTGCGCGCGGCGACTACTAGGATCAGCTCCGGTCTCCGGTCTGCAGGCCAGGCTCATTCAACCACATCGCAAGCGGTTACGATGCTGGATACTATGAGCACGTGTTTCCACAGATATCTGAACATGTATCTTGTGCCTGTGGTGCTAACACGCTTTCTTCGGCTATAGGTACACGTATTCGTTGGTCTTTGCCGCTGATATGTACACGACAGTGTTCAAGCAGGATCCTCTCGATCCAGTACGAGGCGCACGCTACAGGAAGTCCATACTGCTTCCAGGCGGCGGCAGAGAGGAGCTCGACTCACTCAAGGTGAGGTGCTTTCGAAGCTCTTGTACGCTGTCATTGACGCCATGGCGGCGGTGCAGGAACTCTTGGGCCACGCGCCGAATTCGGGGGCGTTCCTCAAGGAGCTCTTCAGCCAGACCACGACGACTGCCTCGAATCTCTGTTTCAAACGGGGATTCTCGATTGGAACCGAGAAACAGTCACAGAGTGAAAGAAGTGGCGAGCGAGGGTTTCGCAGTCATGAAGTGCCGGCGACAGAGCAGGGTAGTCTGGCTCTCCGATCTCATCAATGCCAAGTCGACTTGAATGAGATGTGGACCAGTGGCCAGAGACCGAATAGTAAACGTGCGATCTACATTGCCAAGTTCTGTATCAAGAAATTTTGCAGGTCGACAACATGAAAGGGATTCCTTGCTATAGCCTTCCCTTTCACTCCCCCCAATCCGAGGTTCCCGTAATCATCGGCACCCATCGAGATGAGCACGTCACGACCGGCGCACGACAGTACCACGTACGATGTTTCCCATCCCGCAGCTATCAAGCATGGGATGTAGCTTTACAGATCTCTCCCGCACGAGTGCATTCCGATGTCCAACGGCCTGAAGTACGAAGTAGAAGCCGGACCCGAGTCGGCAAGATGTGAGGCTCCAAGTCGTCCCTTGCGTCCATCACAACTGCTCCATACCTGAGATTCTGCGACGTAGAGAGAAGTGCAAGCGTATGTTTGGCGCCGCATGCGATCTGAGTGATTGCACTAGTCGGGATGACCAGCGAAGATACACGGAGCAAAGAGAAGTGCGTCCTCGTCGATTCCCGTGGCGAGTTGACCTCGGGCGTTTGATCCAGCTGACAGAAGAGAGGTGAAGGCATCTGTGAAGAACACGGGAGATTTCGTTTAAAAGCACATCTGCTACTGACGTTCAGCTGAGTCCGTGCATGACTCAAAAGTGTTGGACTGTTGTAAGCGCCCGAAGCGCCGACACCAAAATCATTAGACGCCCCCATCAGCTCTTTCATATACTCTGACCCTGTGCGCGCGAAAAATAAAAAAATTCATCATCCATCGCCGTGTCGGTCTACTTTCTTCTGGCGGACGTCTCGAATTATAGCATCTGTGAATGAGGAACGGACCTCACTTTCTTTCCTCGTACTATTTGCACTGTCAGGACAGGCCAGACCGAGGCTGCTCAGACCTCTTGACCCTCTCACATCCTCACCACTCACAGCTGAAAGCTGCAGATCAAGTATGTTTTTGACGCTGGCTCGCGTGGGGCCATGGTTCCTATGGTGCGCTGTGATCTCATCTCCGATATATTCTCTGATTGATATGGCGTTTCTGACACGAGGTGTCCAAGTCTGCCCAAGCTCAAGCCATTGTAGCAGCCGCTCGTTTTCCACCGAAGGGGATTCGCGGCTTCGAAAGTACTTTCACTGATTCTGTGTGGGGCATGGCATCCACAGAATATCTCGCAACTGCCAATGATGGGATACTGGTTGTTGTACAAGCCGAGACGCGATATGCCATGATGAATTTGGATGACATTCTTTCTGCAGATGGCCTCGGTATGCCCTTCATGCTTCCTGTTGATGATTGACGGTGCGACTTACTTTTCGTTGTAGATGGTGTTCTCATTGGCCCGTATGATCTGTCGCTCTCGCATGTGTACCCATCGTCGTCTCCGGATCCTCACCCGGAATTCGAGACGACGATCCAGAAGATACGAGAGAGTGCACATGCCAAAGGCAAGAAATGGTCAGTGGCATCGTGACCTGTTCCGGATGGCTTGCAAATCCAAGCGTCTTCTTCGTTCTTAGCTCCATGTTTTTCACTACGGGTTCCCATGCAGCTAAACGCGCCGAGCAAGGCTTTGACATGGTATGTGTCGTGTAGCCTCTTACGCCACAAGACTAACCATTATATAATAACAGATCAACGTCATCTCAGATGCCTCCGCACTCACGCAAGGCTTGGCGCAAAATATTGCAACAGCAGTGGGGCAGACTGCACCTTCGAAGTCTGTCGGATACTAATTCGTTGCTCCGCGATTTTCTGCATCTTCTATCGTGACGTGAAATTGCCATTGCTCGCTGCGTACTTGCCGGTCGTGCTTTGTACTTACTCGGTGCAGGGAAGTCTCATACCGAATAGTACGTCCTCACGAGATCCGGTGACTTGCAAAAAGCGAGATTGATAGCTTTTACGTATCTGCACCGTCTTACGGAGATCCTAATAAAGAAGACGAAGACACCCCATCACTTCAACCGCTCATTCATCTTTCGGCCTCGACGCAGGTGTCATCGTGAAGGGACATTTCCATGCCATCGGCCTGTTCAGTCTCTCCCGCGATTCCTCCATTGTCTGATATTGCAAAAGAGTTTCTCATCAATCCTCCATGCCAATTGCTGTCAACTTTTCATATTTCGATAATGATTCGGTCGCTCCCATCGTTTTCCTCCTCTCGTGGTTTTCCGTGTCGCTCCCAGTGAAACTCAATTTATCAACGGTGTGTTGACGAAGCATCCACATGGGTATGTGCATTGAGTCACATCCTAGCACCGTCGAAGGCATTCCTTTCAGATTGCAGATTGTTTCGTTGTAATTCAAAACATGGTGTTTTAATGCCCTTCGCAAATCTCAAGATGGTCATTCGTAGAGGTGTTTCGTCGCTTTGAAGCAGCCTGATCAACACTATAAAGCCTCTCATCGTTCTTCAGGACCTTCTTCTATGTCCGCAAGCTCGCAAGAGTGACATCCATGCTGCATCCTCCCTCCCATTCTTTCTAGATGGCGGATACTAGCGGAGAGCGTACGGTCGACAAAGTAACGATTGGTGGACCAGCCTGCGTCTTGCATTGTACTTGTGCATAACATACCAGGAGGATTTCATCAATGTCTCGAATCCGACGATAGGCCGACCGTTAGACAAAATTATCAAACAATGCCTGCAAAGGCCACTCCGGATTTTGGGGTTGAGCCTTAATCCTTGATTGATAAGCCATGCTATTGATGAGTGGGCTGTGCGGATGCTGTGGGCCGAATGGTCTTGTTTCATGTCGGCTCCCGACTTCCGTACTGTCTGACGATTGTGCACACTCGCGAGACTTTAGCAGGTCAAGGCATGCTGGCTTTGTTGTGGCAGACCTACTCCTACAGAGCCAGAGTGGGCATCTACAGTGTCTGCAAAAGACGGCCCGCATTGATTGGCGGAGCAGCAGGGACCATCATGTGCTAAATGAAAGGGCTGATGCGAGGCGAGTCCAACGTCGAACCCTTCAACTTCGCCTTCGTGTGTGATAATCTTCATGATTCCAATGTTTCTTCCGCTTGTCCTGATGGATGTTTACTCAGTAATCCATTAGCCAGTTCTCAGTTGCAGATGACTGATCTGGGTCGATGCCGACCTGCAGTGAATTCGTACCATGTCAGACACCAGTGTGAGCAGGAAGCCATTCGCAGACAACAGCCAAGGCGTGAACCAGACTAATGAGCAATGTATTGCAAGACTTCTGACAGTATGTACTAGACGTATACCTTCCTTGCTTCACTCATCCTCGATAGCAAATCGCACATTGTACTCGCGAGAGCTAAAACTGAGACGTTGCTTCTGTGGCTGTCAAACCTGTGTCAGAGAACTGCATCCTTATTCAAGCCTTCCACACGTACCAGGTGACTGTTCTTTCATTTGATCAAGATACATATCGAGTCGGAAGTCGTCAGAAGGAGGTATTTTGAGGAATGGATCCGGCTGTAAGCGTAAAACGTTGAATTCGAGGCTCCGAACGGTAGATACTACAAGCCTACCGCATTTTCTTCGCTCATGTGCAGTAATAGATTATTCATCGCATCCTCGCTGGACTTGAAGTCAACTGTATCTGGCCGTGTACCTGTCACGTTCACATCAGAATGCTACGGCGATACTTCAGTCTACGCTCACCATGAACCATTTGTGTGTTTAACTTCTTAGCGTCGACGACTATCCTACGTCTTTTTCGAGAACTCTGCTCGACATCATTGCTGTTATCGATATCATGAACACGCTTCAGCGAATAGGCTGTCAGTGCCGTCTGCTCAGGAGCTGACGCCACAGGGAAAACGTTGGTGGAAAGCAAATATGTGCACTGCCTTGTGTCACTCAGATTCTCGAGGAGTGCAAATTCCTCCGGGGTCGTCAGCTGGGGGTCAGCTCCGAGCACGGGCACCAAGGAGATGGCTGGCGTTTTGGTGTTCTCGATGGGCTGGCAAGTCGAGCTTGATAATGTCACTGATAAATTGTCGTGCCATTCCGCCATGGGCAACGTCTTCACGAGTCGTTCTTTAAGAAGTTGAAGACTCCGGATCAGCCAATAGTCGCAATTTTTGACCTGAGCAAATGACCTTTGTAGACAAATGACTCGCGTTCCTGTCGCGTCTGCTTTCTGGTGTCGTCGAATCTCGGGTAAGGACCAGGCGATACTAGATTGTGACTCGCAATTCCCACTTGTTCGTGCCTCTCTGTTGGAATCTGAGCGAAATGGCAAATCAGGCGTCAACCGCATTCATGGCAATTGGCATAATTATGATACATACATGTGACCCGCTTTCTTGGATCTCTGTTAGAATCTTTCGGGCAAGAGGATCCTTCATCAGGGCGGCAACTACTCCCTTCGCACGGATGTCTTGAGAAGTCACGATGGCTGATAGGAGACATTCGACTAGGTGTAGCCTGCGTTCGATAGCATGCAGATAGCCTTTTGGCGGGCCACGCCTCTGTTCCACGGCTGATTTCTCATGAGACCGGACGAAAGCTCGTTTACAATGCGAGAACCCTATTGTACCTGAAAAAACACATTCTGCCAGGGACTAGTGCGTCAAGCGTCGTTGACAATCGTCAAATGGCAAATCAACTTACTCGCTCTGTCTTCATCACATTTCTTGCACTTATCTTTATTGCTACTGTTGGGCTCGCACTTCGCTTTGAAATCGCGACACCTGTGACACGCTGTACCCAAGAATGATGGGCATGGATGAATGAGCAAATCCGCCCCAATCCGAGCAGCTTACCTCTAGAGTTTCTTGAACGGTCAAGAGTTTCTGGTGGGGAAGAAATTCCTTCACCAAGGTCGCTATCAGCTGCGTATGACGTCTGCATGTTGTACATTGGACGTATCGGTGACCTGCGGCGTGGTTAATGGAAGCTGGTGCATGCAAAGATGATGCTTCCTAAAGGTCTGGTGAATGTGGGTGCGAAGGGAGGAACAAGTCGGGAAGAAGACGCTGGTTGCAGGGGGGGGAGGCAAATTGCATGCGGTGAGAAATATGAACTCTAAAATGTCCAGCCTTGCAGCGCCGGAAGTTACCAGCCACTATGACTGCATCCTCTTCGCTAGAATGCATTCCCTGCATTCCGTGCAGATGCCGTCCTGATATCAGAAGCGAGCTTCTATTTCTCCACAGGAGCGGAAGGATCTCAGACATGGACACCAATTACAATTGCAAAGAACACGTGAACACAGAGCTCCATTCTATCGGCGATCGCGTGAGATGCAATTTGCGTTATCACACTTGGTCTGCACCATGCTCGTTCATGACTATCAGATACTTCGTCAGCGATCGCCGACGGAAAAGATATCCGAGTCAGGAATCCCATTCCTTCGTTATCGTGAATGGCACGCAGCTAACAGTAATGAATATCGAGGTATACGGTTGTAATTATGTACCTGACAAACCTCGTTCTCTTCGCGATGGTTGCCATCTTAACCATGACGGCTCGTGCAGAGTCCAGCGTGGTTACTTGGCTACTTCCGCTTGTGACAGGACCCGTTGGTATTAAACAGGATAGAGTCATGCTCAGTACTCATAGAACTACGTAGGAAGGAGTGTAAGATGCCCAGAACGAGTGACATGAATGAATAATCTCACAGTGCATCGACCTCAGTTTCGCGAACCTCTGACACGCGGTGTACCGCCTGACAAGCAACAATCTAATATTATGCGTAAGAGTATAAGCGGATAATACGAATAACAGTCGTACCGTAGATGCCGTAGCAGCAGGACAGTTGAATAGCAATCTGTTCACCAAATTGGCCTCTTCGGTGGGATTTGGCGGCACTGAGCGCCAGCTCCACTGCATTCAGCAATATGGCGTAAATGAACCGTGCGACAAGCGTTGCGTTCTTTGTGTATGTAACGACCAACCTTCAAAAGCATGCCTGACACAAGTAAACAGAGCTAAATAGCTTCGTGACTGACCATGCAGCATTAACGATCAGCATCCCGTAAGCCTGGTGTGCAGCGGGGACTGTTCGAGGGAATATATTTCTCTAAGGCAAGATTGATGCTAGCCAGTCCGGCAGCGGCATCACTGGTCAACTATGGAAGAACAGTTACAAATTCTTGCGGTGGTTATTGTTCAGGTAAAATGTGACCCGCCTGCTTGAAATTTATAAACACTTGGTAATCAATTTTCCTAGTACCGTCATCAAAGGCTACGGCCAATAAATGAGAACACCTACTCACAAATGATGTCAAGAGATATCAGATCGCCCACAACAGCTTTTGAGTCGATGCAGATTCTTGGGAAAAAATGCTTACATGCCAACCAAAGCGGCGAAAAGACGACCCTTTGCCGCCTAGTAGGATATCTTCTCCTCACTTACACAACGAATGCTATCAAAAATATATGGATACTCACAGATGGCCGCTCAAATCGCCTTCCCGGGAACTATGACCAATCGGAACTGAGTAAGCAAAAATTCCCAGTTATCGATGTAGGCTTGATACGTGGATGCACTTCCGAGATAATAGACTCACAGATATATGCCTGTCATCGTATGCATGCTTCTGCTATAAGTAATAGCTGACTATCATTCGAAACAACGGACCGAGTTTGATTGGGAGCGGACAAGCCTTCGCTCGCATCGACTGCGCTGGTCCGGCCCACGTCGGCATTTTGTCCTTGACTGGGGAAGACGAGACATGAGAGCTTCCACCTTGAAATCACTCCATACGGAAACCCCGATATCTACAGTCGTTAAATCAGCCTGCGTCACCAACCTATTCGACCTTCACGGGCCAACGACACACCGAGACGTAGCATTCGGTGCTCCGACTTCTCCACATCCTAACCTCGAGACCGCTTGCGTATTTCAACTCGCGGAGGCGACACAACGACATCGGATGAAGCACAAGTGGGACAATTCGGGAAGTCGTGCTCATGATCACCTCGCCGGAGAGTCGGGCCCGAAGCCAAGGTCGCTAGAAAGTACTCGCCCAGAATATTCTCGCCAGATGGTTGCGCAACTGATGCACGCGGCCACATACTGCAATGACCGCAATGAAACCTATATCATGTTCAATCGATGTTCCAGATACGCGCTCTAGTCCTAATCGGTGTAAGTACTGGCGGAGCCTAGCCGATCGGATGCAATCAAGGAGACATTGACATATGATTGGACGGTGACCGAGTTTGGCGCCCTAAGCCGCAAGTTCCAAATAACTTTTGGCTATCCATAGTGGCAGACTACCCCTGAAGTTCATCATTACACGTGCGTTATGTAACAGCACACTAGCCTCGATGATTGTTCACAGCAGCGCTCCCCATCAGGCGAATCTTGGTTGGCAAATCCTCCTTACTCATACGCCTCACGGATCAACGATTCCTCGCCAATCCTGACCCAACAGTGCGTCTTCCCTGCTCCTCGCCGCTTCCTCACACCATCTCACGTTTACCCGCCCGCCTAATTATCCGCTCCCCTAGGTAGGAGCAGAGTTCAGCTCGAAGCTTGTTACAATACTAAGAAGAATAAGGTCGTCAAGCTCCAATGTGCGTATGGTCATCCAGCGCGCAGATGCGGCCACAGTGATGGTGACGGGAATAGGTCGGCTGGGACACGGCCGACACTGAGTCGTTTAGGTCCATCACGCGTTCGTACTACCGCGGCGCGGCGGGCTGTTTGCTCGTGTATGACATGTATGACAACGCGGCAAAGGCAGTACTTCTTTGGTCCAGGCCTATTTGCACAAGTCGACGAGAACCTCACTCGTCCCGCGGCTCAAGGCAGACTGCATTTCGGTGGAGGGACGGTCAATGCTCGTCATTGATAAGTGACATTCCCTCATTCTGTTGGAATTGGATGCAGATATCGCGATAGCTGGGTCGTTGGTGCACTCGATGCCTCATGGCGAACTGTTCGCGAGATACTGATTCATTACCTCTCAGAGGAGGTAGAGCGTGGGTTGAGGACACAGAGGGCGAGATGAAGCTTATGTAAGTGAGTCTTGCGTGCACCTTGGAAAAGCTGCATCAATCTACAACTTGCCGCCGTGTCCTCAATTTCAGCCACGCCGTATCCTCGTCACTCACGATCCTGACCTCGTCCTCCGTTTCCAAGATCTCAGTGTTCAGCTTCTTGTCAGTTCTCTGGACAACCCCTTCAGAACATCATTCCCGAGCTATCTCCCTGCACTGACCATTGATGTCACGCCTCTGCTTCCCTTCGTCTGTTCACCTGTACCTCGTCTGCGGCTTGATATCATCTTCACAATCCGGACTAGAGAAGCAGATCACATCAAATCCCACGAGTCCCGCTATCGACAATATCTACCTCGCGCCCAAGTCACTCGAATGTGTCGTCACCACGAAAAATGGGGCGTTGGTTCTATTCAGGCTCGATAACGAGAATGCAGAGTGTTCGGTCGAGTCCTCCGATGACGAGCTCGTGTCTTTGGTGCATACATCTGTTCAGCCATTCCTCGGAATCAAGGCTGGTCGGGCACAGATCACTGCATGTGCGATATCCGACGTTGGTTAGTGTTGATTGCTTGTCGCGTCAGGCATGATATTGATGAACACCATGTAGGCTTCCTCGCAGTGGAATATTCTTCTGGCTACTCTGCTCGTCGTCGACCTCCGGGGACCCGGAGCGATATATCGGGATATGCCATCATCTAAGCAGGAGCACAGACATTCATTCCACGGTCGCAGCCCATTTTCCGACCGAGACCCGGTTGTGTCGCCAACGTGGTCCATCTGTCCAACATCCTCCGGTAAGGTCATATGGTTCCAGTGACGTGTACATGACAGTTGATGCGTCGCCACTGACAGATCCTTTTTCCCGCGTTCGCCTCATTGCCGTCGTCTCCTCCGGTATCGTCTTCATCCACATGCTCTTTCGCACGCCTTCCGGCACATGGACCGTCTCTGGTGCCCCAACAAGCGGCGAAGGCGCCGCGCACACTGTTCCAGGTGGCTCCATCGTGCTGGATGCAAAGACCGGTGCCCAGTGCCGAGCCAATGGAGAAGGTCTGGCCACCGTTCTCGCACACGAGGCCTCGGCTGCGGGCGGAGGGCCGAAGCAGAGGCTGTGTGTGTGGGTGAGCGCCGGCGCGAAGGGCGCGCGGTGCGTGGCGGATGTAGATGAGGAAAGGATCGCGAGGACGGACTAGGCGAGTCGCGCAGCTGTGTTGAGGGTGGAGGTGGTTCAGAAGAACGGTGAGTGCTGAGATTTAGGTCCGTATATGCATGATTGATGGGGAGGAAGTATAGGTGGTTGCGTGTTGGTTGCGTTCACAGAACGCACAGAGGCACCAGTCTATTCCCCTACCCTACCTCGAACACCTTCACTGCCTCCAGCCTCCACAGTCATCTCTATCGTACGGCACTGTTCCTTTGACTCCTTCCATAATCTCACGTATAATGTTGTCCACAGTGTTCTCAGCACCAAGCCTTCTGGCCACTACGTCACGCACACGATCGACCCTGCCTCCGGGCTCGCGCGTCAAACGGGTTATCGCACGCTCTTCGCGACGCGGCGGATGGCTCCATACGCTTTCCATGCGAAGTCACGTATACCAGCCAGAGCTTTGAGAGCTTGCCAGGGGCCCGGGGTACTTTGCAAGCGGATGCCACGGCGAGAGGCGATACGCGACGAGGAACGCGAGCAATGTCGAGAGATGGACGGCGTACGAGAATAACACAGAGTGGGTGGTCGATTGCAGGGCAGGGCGGAGCACTGCAGGCATGGCCGGGAGGAGACCAAGTAGCACAATGAGCGAGAGGAGGTCGTTCGGTTCGTATCTCTTGAACATCAGGTATGCGACCTGTCAGATCCAGTCATCAGCATACGAAACGTCCAGGAGGGGCTCTAAACTTACGAAGCCAAGGCCAAAGGCGAACGCGAGGCCGCCTTCAAGCGTCGACATAATTGTCGCGGGACGGTCGTGTAAAACGTAGCGGTTGAACGCATTGAATGCGCTTTACGTTCTCTGACAGAAGCGCGCGCCTCTCGGTATACCCTGAAACGCAAAACGACATCCGTCACACATGGCGGAGGAGTGGTCATCGTGATGATTCTCCATAAATATGGGCAAATGGGGTGGCTTGCCGCATTATCCACGCGAGATCTTGAAAGGCTAGCTAGCGACTATAGACGCCACCACTCCATTCTGCAACCATGATCAGCGTTGCGGCTCGTCGACATACCCATCGTCCACCAGCGTCACACCGTCTCCGTGATGTCACGCGTTCCGCATTGACTCTCCTCCGAAGGGGCGCGTTCTGCCATAACTATGTATCTCTTTTCGACGAACTCGTCTTGGAGCCCAACCGCAGACATGGTCGCCCAGCGACTGTACCCTCGACAACTTCAACAAAGTTGTCTCTCGTGCACTTGAGAGGATGATCAAGCGCGGCCCTCGCGCTCTACATCAACCACGACCTCTCGATTGATGGACGATGGCATCGAACTGCACAACAGATGCACATATTCGTGATGACGGGCTGCATTGGGGGCATCTACCAGTGGATTCCGGAATGCGAATGGAGCAGGGATCTGTCGAAGATAATGTCCGTGGTGACCGGCGCATAGGCAAACCTTTTCAGCCCATCTTTGTTTTCTCCCTTCATCTTTTACCCCGATCTTTCTACCTGCACAGCTACAGAGTATCCAACAAAATGCAATCAGCGTATCTATGGTCTCAACAGCGGCTCACGCTCACGCCTCCCCTCACGATCCCGACGCTCGGTGTCGCCCCTCCCAACACACCGTCGCCTTCGCCTTTCGCTAGATATGGTCATGCAATGCCGACGACGGCCACTGCCGAGGCGAGCTTTATCAATTCGGCGGTCTTGTGCACGATACCGTGCGCAATGAGCTCTATCTGCTGTCAACGCGAGACTTGTCGGCAACGCTTTTGCAGACGGCGGGAGAGATTCCCTCGCCTAGGGTGGGACATGCGAGTGCATTGATCGGGTATGTGCTTATCGTCTGGGGTGGTAACACAAAGAATAGCGGGGCAAGCTCGGGGGACGAGCAAGATGAGAGACTGTACCTGTTGAACCTTGGTATGTGCCATGCTGCTTATCTGCCCAAGACTGCACTTACCAAAACGTTGATTACAGTTTCGCAAGAGTGGACACGTGTAGCTGTCTATGGCCCGGCGCCAGTAGGTCGTTACGGGCATGCAGTCACGATGGTCGGTCCGAAATTCTACATGTTTGAAGTCGACGGCGAGTAACTTGAATGATCTGTGGGCTTTTGACTTGAATACTCGTAAGCCAACCACATCACACTTCTTGTGATGTCATACGTAACTAACGTGGTTGCAGTACGAACAAAAGCAACATGAGAACTGGTCGAGCCCGCGGAAGGCTCGCCGAGGCCAGCGCAGCAGACCGGCCATATTTGTGTAACTTACGAGAACAAGATTGTCCTGTGCGTCCCCGCTTGAGTTAATCGTGTCTCATAGCTGACTGAACCACTTGTAGTTTCGGCGGTACAGACTGCGAGTATCACTACAATGACACATGGATGTTTGACACGATGATGAGTACATAGTCCGAGTTGATATATATCGGTTACGTTCCTTCGCCACGAGAGGGCCACGTTGCGTCGCTAGTTGACGATTTGGAGGTAGGGGATTGGATGGAAAGGATTTGGGCGACCTTGGCGCTTTCAAGATATCCAGTGAGAGCATTTTCATGACCACCTAATGTCAGCTGAATGTCTATCGCAATCTCTTAGACCAGCGATGGTATATGTTTCAGAAAATAGGTTCGGCACCGAGCCCTCGTTCTGGGCATGCTATGGCCTCCGTGGGCTCGCGGGTGTTTGTGCTTGGTGGTCTCGGAGGAGAGCCCGTGGATCCAAACATCATACCTGTCTTGGAGACTGGTGGGTATGATCGATGTATTTGATCCGCCAGATGCTCATAGTTTCATCTGCATTGCAGAGAATATAAAGTATCCAAGCCGTTCTTGAAGTCGAAGAATTAAGGCCCTGGAAATGTCACTTTGGGTTAGAGAATCGTGAGGGAAATTGACAGACGATTACGGCATAGAGCAATGCAATTGAAGACATGATCATTCTATGCGGTGTCATGAGGTCGCGTCCGGGGCATCGGAGTCAACGCGCTGCTATACGGCGGTCCGACATTGATGCGTTCGCTCGGGTTGCAGGGCGATAGCGTGACACCGATGGTATCGGGCGGCATTGGGATCGTGCAGTTCCTGGCTGCGCTTCCTGTCATCGTCATCATCAATCGGGTAGGCGAGTGAATATGACATTGGAGTTGTTACAGTGCTAACGCACCATTTAGGACGCAGGCCGCTGTTGAGAGGTCCGTGATGGATGACCTCGGCGATCATTCCTGGGCTTGGTGCTGACGAGTTGGACGAATAGGAGGCAGTGCAATCATGGCGTTGTCGCACTTCTGCATCGCTATCCTGGTGTGATTTCACGTGTGACTCCATGGTCACGCACCGCTGATGAATCATTCACAGGTTCGGCAGTACGAAGGCGCATGGGAGTCGCATACGTTTGCTGCATGGATATGCGTCGGGTATGTAAGCGTAGTCGTAGTCATACCCTCTTTGTCCCATCTTGTTTCTCTCCAGGTGTGTTTACCTATTCAGCGCGGCCTATGGTATGAGCTATGGTCCGATAGGGTGGGTGCTTCCTACGGAAGTATTCCCACTATCGGTTCGTAGCAAGGGCGTGTCACTTTCGACGGCGTCGAACTGGTTCAACAACTGTGAGTCATGGCATACGACCTTGTTGAGCTTCGACGAAAGTAGCCCTCACATTTGAATAGTTCTCATCGGCCTACTCACACCAGAGATCACAGAGATCACACCTTCGTCAGTGTTTTGCAACCTCAATGCTATTCGAGCTATTGCTCAACTGACTACTCGTATTAAGGGGCACATTCCTCGTGTTCACCATTGCGTGCTTTTTTGGCTATATCTGGTCAACCTACGCTGTGCGAGAGGCAGCCAACATTTCTCTCGAGGAGATGGACGAAGTGTTCAGTTCGTCAGCTGGCTGCGAAGATGCCAATCTGAAACAGCAGGTGGGTTACCATGCCCGACATATCTCTGTCGTCTTGGACGCAGGTCTCATGCTTCTCGCAGATTGAGCAAGACCTCGGCTTGCATGACTTGGTTCAACGGTGGGCCGCACTGTGCTACTATATCATAGTGTCCTAGGCGTGTAGTTCCTTTCCCTTTGTCGCGGCATTTGCGGGATCCTATAGAATCACTCCGTTGAGTAGATATATCATATTGCTTGGGTATCGTGATTGACTATATAGTAATGTCATGTCGTAGAATAGGTCGTATAATGGTTCAATTGCATCTCACATGGAAGGATTTTCTTGACATTTAGTGCAGCACGAAACAATAAACGGAATCTCGATGCATTGGTGTCGATGACATACAGCAGCAACACGAACAAAATGAAACGAGAGACGAGAATGGCTACACTACGAAAAGATCCAGATGCGAGTGATGGACACGACGGACACGCGGTGATGAGGCGGCAAATGCGAAGCAACGGAAGGCTGAAGGTACTATATATAATCATCTTTGTGCGAAATTGTAAAAAAATGTAATATCTGTGTTCTAAACACCGTATCGTTGTGCTAAGCGCTCCTGTATGGCAGGCGGGAAGGTCGCTACCTGGGCCGACCACCCAGTAACATCATGGTTCTTGAATGTTGTCAGAATCTCTTGGAACATCGCATTGAGCTCGGGAGAGGGTTGGTTCCATCGAACGATCGCGTTACAGAACCAAAGGAGGCTCTGTGAGGTCACGTTAAAACTATTCATTCATACCATGATCACACCCTCTTACCTTCATTATACCAGTGGGGTTTGCCTTCACAAGCGTGCACAAACCGCGGAATGCAGAGTCCTTCTCTTCATTATCGCGAATCTCATACATTGCCTGGCACCAAGCCTGGGCAAACTCGGGCAGCAACGGGGCGACCATTGTCGGATGCATGTGTCCGATCCGCCCTATTGACACTGCAATGTTCTCGTGCAGACTGCGAGGTGCTTTAGCGTGAAGGAGAATCGGCACCAGACGTGATATCAACGGGTTGACCCATTGCCTAAATTCGGGATCATCTGCCGAGCATACACCGTCGGCGTGAGTGATACTTTCATCGTTCACGGAGAAACCTCCACGCACCCCGCCCATAGCGAAGAGCCACTTCTCCGACTGACCAAGCTGCGTTGTTGCACGTCCCGATGAACTCGACCTTCGGTTCGGGACCCAGCTGCTCAATGAGCTCTTGCATAATCGCCGGCATATGCGGACGCAGACGCAGAAGCGGGAAGCAGTTCATGGCCATATTGCCGACGAGCGCATAAGCGAATTGCCGAACAGGCGTTTGTGGATGCTTCAAGCAGAACGTGAGCAACGAGAGAAGGTTCGGCTGGCTACGTGTGATCAACGGCTCCAGAGCCATGCCGAGGCCCTGCGTCAAACCGGACAACAGCTCAAGCGCGACGACCAGGAACGACCTGTCTGGCTCGTCCATGTCCGGGTTCTGCTGGTACGCTTGGTATTGAAGCAGGGAACTGTGGACGATAGCGGCGCAGCGCTCGTAGATAGATGTCGCGTAAGGAAAGCAAGCAGGACCCATGGCTATGATCACGGATGCGAGACACTATACAGCACAGAAGAATAAATTTTGGCAGAATTGTTTGTGCGCGCAGCAGGTAACACGTACCTCCAGAAGGGGAATGAAGTCCTCATCATCATCTTTGAGCTTGCTCCACCGCTGAAGAAATGGTGGCATGAGAATATCTATGAACGTTGGATTTTGTAATGCTGGGCCGACAGCATCAGCGAGAGTACCGACAGCATCATATAAAATGAGCATGTTCTTGTGCTGGTACTTGTCGAACGCGAAGACGAGGTTACGCAGGACCGGCTCAAGGAACGGTACAAGCTCGACGCCCGCGTCCTCCTCAAACGTGGCGAATGCACTACAGCCAGCTTCTTGGACACGCTTATTGTTATCGAGGACCATACGCAAAAGCTGCAAGGCAGTCTATAGTCAACTATCAACGAGAAGTGGCCACGAATCCGACGCTCACCCCTTGCAACGTTGGAACGAAGAACAGGTTCCTATGCTCTTCTGATACGGGCTGAGTACACCAGCTAGCATACCGACCCAACGTCCAACACGTGATCGACCGCACAAGAGGCTTTAAACGAAGTCAGCAAAGCGCATAGTGAACGTCACGTTGACGTACCTTGGGATCGTTCAGCGTGTTGTTGAGGTACGGGACCAGCGTCAATAAATGAGGTTCGATTGCATCGATACAACCTAGGCAGCATGGTCAGCACCCTGTATACCGTCGAACACTGATGCTCACCTTCGGCCATCGCACCCAGAGCCAGGATACCGATCTCTCGCTGCAGCCAATCTTCATTCCACAACTTGTTTTTGAGGGGCTCCAACAGGACATTGAGCAGATCGGCGCCAAATCGAACTGCCAATAGGTCCAACGCCGCAGCCGCACATTTTCTCAGGTTCCATTCAGTCGACATCTCGTCGAAGTCCTCCTCGTCGTCGAGCTCGTTGAGTTCGTCATCGTCATCTTCTAGCTCCTCGCCATAAGCTCCAATACGTGGCTTGGAGGAAGCATCTGCGCCGTTCGACTCGTGCTCGTAGCCGTGCGATTTACCTCCATAGTGTCGCGGTTTGATGTCGCTTTCCTTATCTGGAACCGACGCGTCCTCTGCGTCGGCCTCGAGCCACACCAGGTCGTCCTCGCCGTATACCATGCAATCGAGCAAGACCGGTGCAACCTTTCCAAGAAGTGGGTGAAGGTATGATGCGAGGTCGGGATCCTCGGCAAAGGTTAACCAGAACTCGCAGGCCTCGAGAGCAACATTTTCGTTCTTGTCCTTGGTGGAGTATAGCATGTATTCTGCAATATTGTTCAATTCCGGCATGAGTTTCTCGGGTCGGGACGCAAGGAGCAGGACGAGCGCCTGGCAGACATGACGGCGCATGGAGGGATCTTCGTCCGATGCCCGCTTGAAGAGCGCCGCAATGAAGGCTTCTATGTGCGCGAACAGTGATTGACAGCCGATGGGGACAAAGTAGGACAGACAAGCGACAGCATGTAAACGCATTTTTGGATTAGGATGCTCCGAGAGCATGAGGATTTTCGGAATCATGAATTCGAGGGGCCATGTGCCGCTGATCTCGACGTCCAACTTCCGAGGATAGTCTTCGCATGCCTTCTCGAGCACGTTAAATGCCGCCTAAAGTCAAATCGTGTGAGATCATATCGCTAGCGATCGAGAATGCACAAATTTCCAGAGAACGCATATAAGATTCAGGCGACCCGGTAGTCGCCACCACATCTAGACCCTCAGGAGCATGATGCGCAGTGAAAAGCAACTTTCAAATGCAAACCTCCTTCCGTTCCACCCGTGCGCCTGAGAGGAAGGTGTAAAGATGCTTACCTCTTGTTGATCGAGATCCGTCGAATCCAAGTAATGAACCAGCTGTTGCAGACACTCCGGCCAGTTCTTAGGCTCCAAGATACCAAGGAATGCGACGATATCCTGCCCAGCTGCATTACGGATCATAACCGAAGGATCATTGAAAGCCTGCAAGACTGAGGCCTTCACGAACGACACTACGTCCGGTGATGAATTGAGAATGAGACGGGCATTGTTCTTGAGGAGATATCCAGCGATTGTACGGATACAGTCCTCCTCCTGCGGCATGCACGCGAGGATATAGGCGAGATAGCCAATATAATCAGGAACACGCGTGAAACTGTTCAATTTCTTTGTAATAGTAGATTGATGAGCATGAGACGCGGTAGCCGATATTACGAGACGACGTACATGAGTAATAGTATGCTGGACCTGGGTGTTCTGGGTATCTGTTGAGTCGTGGATTGTTTGCAAAATTTCCTGCAGTCCATCTTGCTGAGGGACCCAGGAGGACATGATGGATGATCAAGACGCGTGTACAACGTAGAGCAAGTCAATGGACGCGTAAAAGTGGAGACAAGTTCCGCTGGATGGTGTCGGGCTTGCTGTTTGTTTGCGACAAACCAGCTTGGCTGATGTAACTTAATTCATTTCGGTAATTCCCATCAACCTTTCCACTGTGGGGCCAGCAGAAAAGCTGGACGTAGTAGTAAATTCAGACAGTTTATATACTTTCAGACCTTTCTGTATGACACTGCATCCCTCGGCGCCGACGACAGCAATAAATATTTGAGGTGATTGTGAAAACTTGTGCACAATAACATGTGCAGACAGAGCTGGGGCAGCAGAATACAAGAAACGCACGTTCACACGAGAAGGGCCTTATTTACGTCCGCGGCAATGACGGCGAAGATCTTGCGTGCGCTGTTGGGAATGCCCAGCTGCAGATGACCCGAACCCAGGATCGGTGACGGGTGGCAACAACTTCGCATAGTAATACCCAAGGCATGCAGTGTTAGCACAGCCAACGGCGACGGCATAGTGTGAGGAATAGCTTACGGGCGTCGAACTTGAAATTACTTGCGGGCCCGTAAACTGGCTGCTGTGTCGTACGGAACATTCAGACAGGAGATTGGACTCTGGAGCCCAGCAAGTTTACTATGACCGCGGCATTGTCGAAAGACTGACCGAGTATAAGTCATCGCGCGATGCCGACGATGCTCTTAGACGAAGGGAACTGAGCATTGGTTGAGAGGTGATTCTGGAATCCGGCTGAGAGTGAGTGCATAGGGTTAAAATAGGTACCATGAATGTTTTTGTGATTTCGCGCGGACATGGCACGGGTGGGAGGACTGGTAACGAGAACGCATTCTGCTGGCCGCTGACCGCTGCGATGCTGATGAAGCAGACCTGAGAAGAATGTCTGGTCCGATCAGTCAAGTAGGAAGGAGGCTTTCTTTGTTGTGCACTGACGCTCAGAGATGGTACAGAATCGTTGGGGAACAGCGAAGGAGAGCGACCGTTTGGAAATGTCCATCGAAATCCCGGCTTAATTAAAGTTGTCGCACGCGCACTTACAATTGACTGGTGTGGGTGCATGCACCGGTTCATCGGTCCACCCATTGTCAAGCCAGACTTTGTAACAACGCGCTAATGTACATGCAATACGGAATCGAATCATGGACACAACAGGCACGGCCAAGATCATACATTCGCCAGACTGAAGTGACACTCGTCAATTGTGGTGTAGACCAACCCTTCATCCATCAGTTTGTCCAACGCCTCGCTGCAAACAAAAGGTCGTCAGTAACCAGCAAAAGCAACTGACATCTTACAAGCCACCCACCTTATGACAGCTGCGTCTTTGACGTCGCCACTCAGAGCTTTTGCTATAGCCCCAACATTGATGCCCTCTTCCTTGGGCGGCTGGACCACCATGAACTCCACAATCTTACGTTGCACTGGTGAGAGGCGTGCGTATTCTTCTCTTGACAAACCACCTTGCGCTTGTGGCACATACACTGAGGAACCCACAAGCTGGTTCGTGACACCGCCGTTCGTTGTGTGAATACTTCCGGCCTCGCTTGGCCTCAGAGGCTGCGACTACATTAGCACTTGCCATCAGGTGATACCTTATATACATACCGGCCCTCTCTCCAGCATAAGGGTCACCACCATTGCAGCAGAGACATGAGATAAAACTTCATGAGTGTCAGTCACTTTTCGAATGTGATTTGCGTTGATGTAGCGCTTGTTGCCAAACGACTTCAGGCTGCCCATGACATATACGTACATGGCCTCTCTGTGCGCAGTGATAAGACCTGGTAGACATGTTGGCGAGATGGACTTACTTTACGCCTCCCCATCGCTCTGTATCGTCTTCATTCGTGCCGTCAAGCCAGTGCCACGCTTCTATCCTCTCGGTGCCGTCATCTAGCCAATAGATGCAAGTCATCGCCTGGCGTTTGATGCTCACTACACATCCGACAACCGAGACCTGGGAAAAAAGCAGATGTAGAAAAGTACATGGATCCAATCTGTTCACTCACCTGCCCAACCTCATGATCGTTTATCATCCATGGGCCTTCTGACTGTGGCTGCGTTGCCATCAGGAGTTGTCGGATGAGGACAGGCCGTAAAGTGTGCATAGCGGCTCCTCGCTATATCCTCATACTCAGCTGGCATGTGTTCAAAACTCACAAGTACTCACTTTGAAAGAGTCGCCTGGGGTGCCACTAGCGCTACCAAACGGTGAACTCCCTGCCATGTATCCGCCTCCCTTGTTGCTGCCGTACTCGCTGTCTATGCCCTAAGAAGTCAGAGAGGCCCATGCAAGCTGTTGCATGCTGCTTACATTGGCTCATGGCTGCCAGCGAGTGTGATGGTTGCTGCCTTCGCCGAGCCCGTAAGCCATCGATCGATGAATCTAAGCGTGAATCTAAGCGCTCAGTGATACAATGAGCGCTACCTCCCACATGTCTGTTTCCACGCCACCAACCGACGCATCTCCGTCTCGGGTCCTTGGACGTGTCCTCTCGCCTCCTTTCTCCTCCTCTCGTCGCCCCGTCCCTGGCTCCGAAGCTGGCACTCACCCATCACCAACACACATGTCAGACGACGGCTCCTCAGGCCTCAGGCTCTAGCCAGCACCACGCGCCGGACGCTGCTGAGCACGACGCCTTCGATTCTGCCAGCGCGGTCTCATGACCCATGAAGTCCACCTGTCCAAGAGCCCGCCACATCATCAACGCGTTCGAGCGGCCGGGCACGGCGAGGTCTGGCCCGCTCGCGACACGTCCAAGGGGTGGACGCGAGGTGGTGCGTGCCTCGCATATGCTGAATGTATTTTATCTGTGCGTGATTGACGTGTAGCCGTTTGTATGTACCCGTGTGTGCAGGCGATCGGGGTTGTGAAATGGAAGAATCCGAGCTTCGGCTGAAACTCGTCCGACCAGCTCGCGAGCTCCTTCTCGCGTATCTTCTCGTTCGCAACGATAGCCTTCATCGACATCCGCCGCTCCCCCGGATCTCCAACATCACCATGCTCAGCCCCGTGTGGCCCTCGTTCATCGGCGGGGGCTTGGAGCTCTTGCTCGGGCTCGCGCACGCCGCCGCCGAGCCCCAGAGGGAGATCACCTTCTCCACGTGCCCGTACACCTCCACCACTGCCTTCTGATCCTTCGGCAGGTCGCTCAAGGAACTCCTCCTGGTGCTGCAGGAACTGTTGTTCCTCGATGATGTTCTGCAGCCTTTCCTCCCACATCTTCTCCCATATCGGCTTCACCGTCTGAATGTGCTTCTATAGGCTATCTACCTCCAGTGCGACCGCCTCCACGTCCGTTTGACATTTTTCAGCACATGCGGCTTCGGCGACACGTTCCGCTTGGTCACATCGCCCTTGATACTCTCTACTATGTCCTGCAGCTCCTCCGTCTTCGTCTGCCCGTTTGGGCTCTGCAAGTCCACTGTCGCTTTCCTGTCATTGATAGACGCCCCGCCGACCTTCTGCGTCGCGAGCTGCCGCACGTTATGCGTCTGCGACCGCAGCGCGCCCAGCGACTCCTTCGTCTGCTTGACGAACTCGGTATACATCTGCCGCATGATCCCCAGGTCTTGCTGCAGGTTCTGCACCTCGTCGAATTGGGTCTTCAAGCTTCAAGTCTGACGCGATCCGCGTCGTGAACTCGGACATGACCAACGTGCCCATCATCTACACCTGGATCGACGAAGTGCCCGTGTGCTGCGGCGTCACCGGCTCCGCCTCCGCGGGCGGCACGGCGTCATCCGAGAGGAACCTCGATAGGTGCCATGCGATGTGGCGGAACTGGCAGTCTGTCGGGGGCGCCGTCACCAGCTTGTTCCTGACAAGAGGCTGGGCAATGATCATGGGTGTTGGTGGATTCGACGCCCGACGGTTGGTAGCGACCATACTTCCGGCATACTAGAGGAAAACCAGAAAGGAATGTGGCGAGTATTCTGTGAGAACCTGCTCGTCTGAGGGCGTCGCCATCGGTTCCCTTGCGGGCAACAGCAGCGGACCATCGTCCAATGTCCCGCTCTCAACGACGCGGGACCGAAGAGAAAGAAGACCCTTGAAAACAGCGTACATCCACATGCAAACTACTACAAAAGAACGAAGTGTACCATTGACCATTGGGATACCGTTTGAGACGATGATCCAGAATCTTCTGCGCCGTGCTGATGTCAATACCTTCGAACGTGAAGTTCGACAGAACGAGATGGGAGCATTAGTGCCGTGTCGCACATTGTTCGGAAAGGCCCTCCTGTTCTTACAGCGCGCAACTCAATCATGCATAAGAGACACGAGGAAATCCAGTCCACACCAAGACTGACGGCAGGCTCATCCGAGTCCGTCAATCATCCTCCATGCAGGCCAGCATGCCTGTCTCCACTGCATCCAAAAGGCTCGATAGAAGGCATCATTGACAGAATGACATTGGAGAGCGCGATGCCCAGGCAGACCCCTGACGGGAAATGCGCATCAATCGACTTATCCTCGGGCCTTTCCCCTTTGACTTGCGCCTCGGCATCGACGGTCTCGAGGAACTTGCCAGACGGCGATAGATAGATATTGATCGTCGTACGCATGGTCAGTCTGCGAGGCTTAATAGGCATGAGACTCACGGGACCACAGAACTCGCGTTTCTTTGATGAATGTAAGCCAATCGCCCCAACAGACGAGACCGAGCATGGCCTGCAGTCAAATTACATGGGGTGGAACGAGCATGCAATATCGCATTAGGCTCTCCGCCCACACCAGCTCGGCGTGCCGCTTGCTCGGCGTCATGCTCTTGATCCAACCGACGCCCGAAGTGTACAGCGACGGAACGACGATCCCTGCCAATCTTGTGGCTAGTGACGTTTCCGACGGTAGCTTGCCACGCTGTTTCCATGTCTGACATTCCTCATCCTCGAAGGACAGGAGACCCTTGTGATACTGAATGAGCTCATATCCCGTTGAAATGTGGAGATGTTCCCTGCGCTGCGATCAGGCACGCCAAGTCCTGAGCCAGAACTGCGCACCTCTTGGGATCATATTCCCCGACACTATGTCACATATGACAACGAAGATGCCACAGAGAGGTTCTACCGATAATGAGACTACATAACATGGAAATCACACACCCAGATGACTCAACACATCACAAGATAGGGACAGGAGCACGAGTTGATAGGGGATGGCGTAGCAGGTAGGTAAATTCGGTCTGATGTCACTACCGTGAATCACGCATCATTCTCAGTGGCCCAGGGCAAACAGCCCACTTTGGGGATCCTCACTAGCTGGGCTGTTTGACCTGAACTTTCCTGGACACAGCGCGTCTGATCACGTGAGCGGTGGCGACCTAAGCTTGCTTGCAGTGACCAGTCCCCGCCACAGCACGCATTCACATTGACCGTGTAATCTTAGAGGCCGTTTTTTCTTCGCTGACCGACATGGAAGAACACTCTGCTCCACCCAGACCACCGCCGATGAAGAAGCTTACAAGATCGTCTCCGCCGCCAAAGCGCAAGCGCAGAGGCTCGATATCGAGGCCGCCGCACAGGCACAGGCCACCCGTATGGCCGCAGAGGCCGAGGCCGAGGCGGTCCGCATCCGCGGCGGCAGATGCTGAGGTGCGCGACCAGTTTGCGCGCGAGATGGAGCTGCGCCTCGTCGAGGTGGCGCGTGTGCAGGCGGTCGGCGTCAAGGCGGTGTTCGTGCCTTCGGAGGGCATCGGCGTGCAGATGGGCGCAAATATGGCGGCGGGGATGGCGGCCCGGATGGGTGCGGATGCTCGGCGGTGATTGTCACTGTCGTCAGATACGTTCGGAAAAGACAGCACGCCAGCGGATTGATGAGCTCGATGAGGCTCTGCGGGAGAGCAAAGTTGCATTGGAGAATGCGAGAGCAGAGAATGAAGGCCTTCGGAGCGAGATTGCCGAAAGTGATATGGACGGCCACTTTCATTGCACACACTGATGTCGTGTCTCTCATTGTAGGATTTGAGAGCTTCAACCCGATCGCATCCGGCGATGAGAAGATCAATGCCGTTATCCGTCGGTCAGCAGGAAATCGAGCATCTCAAATACCAGCTCTCCGAGTCTCAATCCGAACATCCTCACGACGTCAGCACGCCCATTGCAGGACCCGCCGAAACTGAGCCCGGGATTCGCGAGCTTACCGAACTACTGGAGAAATCCAAGACAGATACGGCCGAGGTGAGCACATCATGCATGCCTTGTAAATCCACGTGCGGACGCTCAACCGTACGCCAAGTTGCGTGAGCAGCTCGCGGAAAGCAAGGCCGAACGAGACTCGGCGCATGCGGAAGTGGCAGCGCTGCAGTCGCTGGTGGACGAGCGCACGGCCGAGCTGGAGAACCTGCGCAAGAAGGTCAACCGCGAGATTCTTGTGAACGGGATCGAATGTGGCAAGGCGTCCTCGTCCAAGCATGACATCTCGACCGCGCGGGACGAGATCACCGGGCTCAAGTGCGTGTTGCGATGTTTCTATGAGAACAGGCTGTTGAAAGCTCTCATGTCAGGCATATCGTGCAAGAGCTGCAGATGGAGAACTCGTCACACGCTCAGCGGAACAACGCGCTCGAGCAAGAGAACAACTTCCTTCTCTCGGAGACGGAGCAGCTTCGTCAGGTAGATTGGGCGTTACCGCATTAATGCCGACGTTGTTCATCACTTCGTTGTAGGAACTCAAGACGCTCGAGGAGAACGTCGAGCAGAGTTTCATGCGCGAAGAGGAATCGCTTTCCTATGCCGCTGATGGTGCAGATTCTGCGGATGACATTGTGAAGATGCAGAAGAAGCACGAGGTGCGCAGCTCAATGGTCTTCCGAATATTTGCCAGTGACTAACGCATTGCGGCAGACTGAGCTCGAGCAGCTGCGCAAGAAGCTTGTGGAGGCGGAGCGGACGAGCACGCGGACAATTCATGATGTGAGTATCTGCAGAAGGACGTGTGATTGCATGTTCACGGTGCATTGCAGCTCAACAAAGAGATCAGTGAGCTGGAAACGTTGATTGAGTCGAAGGTACGGCTTGCGTCCTATCTTCCGAGGATCGCGCTGATTGCAACATTCTTCAAGTCTACCGCGAAGTACGTACCAGCCTTTGCTACCCGTCTTGCCGATGATGCATATTGATCGCTTATACAGGAAGATCTCGAGTCTGAGATTGAGAAGCTCAAGGACAAGCTCGCGTGCTCGCAGAAGAAGATGTCTCGCTCCTCAGTGTCTACGCCTACCTCGGCGACCCCGTCCGTCGCCGCGTCACCTTCGTCCACGTCGACGGCGAACCTCGAGACTGTCTGCGAGATCTGCGAGTGCCCCGGGCACAACATCTTCACGTGCGACCTGCTTAAGGACGAGGGTGCGCCGCTGGGCATGGACGGCGGGCTGATGATGGTGGGGCTCGACGGGGTGTGACGGCTGGGGCGGAGATCGATGCTTTGTGTACGCCTTTCCTGGAACGTTCTCACCTGCTGCTGATATGCATGGCGTTCTGTGTTCTGTGTCGTTTATAGTGCCAGCCCAGACAGGCCTGCTGTTCCTCCATTCAGTCACGACGCCCAAGACAAGCTGGCACCGGCTTACTGCGAATGGAGGGAAAATCAAGGTCCGTCCACGTTACAGAGCGCATCGGCCACCATGTCGAGCAGCGTGGGAGAACGAGTCTCCAGCCGTTCATGGGCGTCCATGACCGATCGGCCCGGGCGAGCGCAACACGATGTCCTTCCATGAATGGCAAGTGCTTGAACCGCCACCACCACCACGCAATCACTACCACAACCACCTCCACATGACCAGCTCCACAATCACCACCACATGATCACCACCACGACCACCTCCACACAACCTCCACACGATGACCATCTCCACACGACTAGCTCCACAGGACCACTACCACACCACCACCACCACCACTACGACAACCGCATTGGGCGCAAATGTCACACAGTACCAGTCCGGCCAGCAGAACGTTGTACGGTTCCCGAGAACAGCTCGAAAAAGACGCCATCCGGCACCTCTTTGAAGTCTACGTCAAGATCAATGCTGACGCGGAAAAGGATCCAAACGTCAAGGTTGAGGCAGCGGTGTTCTTCAGACCGATGGAGGACGGCAATGAGGCGGCGCTCGCGGACTGTAGGGTATGGCGCGAGCTGTCGATCCGCAAATACGCGGAGGAGTACGCACGACTGAATGTTCACTTTGACGTGTACACCGGCGAGAGCATGGTCGGGAAGGCGAGCCAGGACTTGGCGCTGAAGGTGCTTGGGAGGAAAGGCTTGATTGATGATGAAGAAGGCGCGGAGTGGGTGAACCTGGAGAAGTACAAGCTCGGGAATGCGGTTCCGCGGAAAAAGGTGCATTCAGTCCATTCTCGATGGGATGGTGATGATGTCGATGTGTGATCCGCACAGATGGGACGTCGATCTACCTTATGCACGACATCAGCGGTGCGATCGAGCGGTACGAGAAATACAAATTCGACAAGATGATCTGCGTCATCTCGCAGCAGGTTTTGCACGTCGCACAGTTCTTCAAGGTGCTGGATCTGAGATTTGATGGGTTTCGAGCGGGCGAACGACCTCCAGCTCGTCAACTATGGGCTCATGCTGGGCATGAGCACGCGGCGAGGGACGGTCGTCTTCCTCGACCAGAGTATCCATGAGGCAGGCGTGGTGATGCACGAGCAGATGAAAAAGAACGAGGAGAAGTAGAAGAATCTCAAGCACCCATTGAGGCAGTGGCGCAGGAGATTGGCATCACGGCCGTCAAGATCCCAAGACATGGCTGCGAAGCGGTAAGCGTCTCGGTCTCACAATCAAACTAAGCATGGCTCAATCCAATTCTAAATCCGCAGAATCAACAACTACACGTTCAACTGGGACCGCATGCTCTCCTTCGAGGGCGACATCGGTCCATAGCTTACAATACGCATACGTTTGCATCTCCATTTCCTGCAAAAATCCCGAGCTCCTCCTGCTGCCGCCCCCCGTGCAGATCGACACCGGCCTGCTCACGGAGCTCGCGACGCGGGAGATCATCTTCCTGCTCGGGTCGTACCCCGACGTGGTGAAGACCGCGCTGCGCACGCATGAGCCGAGCGGCGTGGTCACGTTCGCCTTCCGCCTCAGCCATGCGATTTCGAGCGCGTGGGAGACGGTCGTCGTGAAGGGCGAGACGGATGTCGCGAAGGCGCGGGGGCGCATGTGGATGTGCCTGTGCACGTGGGACGTGCTTGGTGCGGCGATGCGCTTGTTGACTTTAAAGCCGTTGGAGCGGATGTAGACTACTTCTTGTTTCGCGTTGTCTAAAATGCTCATGGCATGGAGAACAAATATTTTGATCGAAGATGAAGCTTGGAGCCCGTCTAGATCTACCCGCAAACTAAGTACCGTTCCGCAGTATAGAAGACGCGTTCACAGTCAATCGCGACACGCTTGGATGCGCTTGTGGCAATCCACGTGCCATGAGTTCTCGTTCCGCCTGTACCCTCTCTCTTGCTCTCCATTATGTGTCACGATGTCGACGCAGATTTCTGGCGGACCTCTAGTCGGTCACCCAGTTGTGGCTGCTTTAATACACATTTACTGATAACGTTGCTCTCGTAGCCAGTGTGCCCGCCGTAGGTTGAATTACGACTCGCGGCGCCGGCAGCACAAGCGCGGTGCACGTGCGGAAACCGCTGCGCTGGCGCATGCACAAGCGCCAAGCACGGGGCAGATAGCACTAATTCTGAGCCTTCCCTCCCACTTTTGCCAAATTCTCTCCGGGCTGGACCCTCCGCATCGAGCCCAATCAAGTTTAACGTTGATGCCACACACGGCTGGTGGCAGTCCGATTGGTTCAGTGCGGGGCCAGTCTCTATGACACCCACGCCGCTTCCGAAGCCACGCGCAGGGAAGGAGCGTGCGAGCGCGAGTTCGATCCTGTGATGGAGAGTATGCAGGCGGTGGCGGAGATGAAGCCGCTGCAGAGGACGTGCCAGTGGAAGGCGACGGTGGCGGAGCAGCAGATTGCGAGCGTGCCGTCGGTGGCGACGTAAAGCTAGAATGCATCCTTATTTTAGAAATTATAGCACGACATGGAAAACCTGGAGGACACTCGGCGAGATATATGAAAGCCTGCCAGTGGAAGGTAACGTATGATTAACATATAATATGCAAAGTAACAGTGTTTTGCCGGACAGATCCAGTCTCATGCGTCTCACACGTATCACGGCAACTTACGCCGCAACCCTGACCACAACGGTCCGTCAACTCCTGCGGCCAACTCAACTCCTGCGGCTGAGACCCAGAACACTCAGCTGTTCCCCCGTTCCGCCTCACCCTCAGGGTCCATGACTGCCTTCCACTTCCCCCATATGTGCCGCGACTACTGAGTAATGGCATACGGCATATTCCATATTCTCGCGGCAACATCAGGATGGGAAATAAGTATCTTTCGCGAAGTGATCAACGTCCCGCTCAAATTAGGGCACGTATAGAGCGAGGAACTCTCGTTGCAATGTCCACGGGTGTAAAAAGTGGAGTGCAAGCGTAAATAAGCCGATATATATCAAAGTGTAAGAGCCTGCCCATTATAGCATTCATGGCATGTATCTGAGACAATGTCTTGTGGACGAGCGGTACTACCAAGCCAGAGCAGGTGGGAAAACGAGATCCCAGATAGGCTGCAGAATCAAAGCGACTGCAGGGAGATTGGTTCTATATCTGGTGTTGCGGCTCAAAGTGGCCCACTCAATAAGGCTTCTATCAGTCCATCAACTTGATCACCACCCTTGCAATCACACTAACTTTGAGCCGGAAAGCTATCGTTCCTGTGTAAGTTGGATGCAAGGAGAGCTTGCCTCAGACAGCTCACCATCTGGCACAGGCGACCTGGTGTCCCTTTCCCAAGAATCATTGCCCTGCTTCGACATGGACTCTCCAACTGACGCGTTCAACGACCAACTCGTCCGACTAGGTACAAACTGCCCGCCTCGCCAGGCTGTTCCGCTACATGCCCACAACACTTGCTACGTTCTCGTTGGATTTCATAGTCCATCTGCGAATCAACTCGCCCCCCCGCCGACCTTCGAGGATCGCCGACCCGTTGATGGATGCCCTTGGCCTTTGGACTGGGCAAGAGATGCGGAGCATTTTGACGAAGTCCGCCCATGGCGGGCTTATATCCCCATCGCACTAGACCATGCTCACCCTGATCACTGGCTCTTTGGCCTCGCAGCCCATTCAGACGACATCGAAGAGGTAGCCCTTCCAGAAGGTGAAGCTTCACGATGGGTCATATCGAGCAGTGCGAAGGAGATTGCTCGGGAGACCCTTATCTCCACGCTGGACTTGTCTCTGCTACTCTCCACGCGTGCTGATTATCCCTTGGGCCTGAAACATCCTCATCCTTCCATGTTGTGTCTGTCAGCACTGTATGAGCATCATCATTCACAAGACACGGCCAGAGCAGTGCTATGGAAGTTCCGTCGCGTTCTCTTGGACTTCATCGGTTTCGCATCCTACCTGCTTCATCAGCACGATCATGTCAGACGCCCTCTACCGTGGACCGCTGCTGCACAGACGCTTGTCTGTCAGACAATACTAGAAAGACCCAAGCGTGGAGTTACCGTATACCCCTTGTATTTCCATAGCCGGCACGCACCTCTGTGGATCGACTGGCACCGACACAACGTCCCTATTGCACTCTTGTGGGCTCACGAATACTCCCTCATTCCCATGTTCGACATTCTCAATCCTGAGAATCCTCGCCAGCTGTTCAAGTTTGATCCTACGACCTTCTATCCCTCCCGTATACACGTGCTTGCTGAACACCATGGGTGCCAAAGCGGGAACGAGGTGCCGAGAGCAGAGGACTGGGGAAGGTTAGAACATTGTTATGATTTTGAGGATTATAGCAGTTGGATCAAGCAGGTCAACCTTCGCGTCTATTTCCGTGACCGTCCTCGGATCAGTGGAGGATCAAGCACCCCGTCTATCTCTTGGGATGGTATCCTGGGTCTCCCTGTATTCTTTGGCAACATACGTCCCCTCATTGATTACAAAAAGCGAACATCTTCGGATGCTGCAACTGTTCGTCTGGTTTCTCCTTCTCGTCCTTCAGAGTTGCCAGGTGACGAACCACCGGAGAGTACAAACTCTTCAATAAATGAGCCTACATCGGATGCCCCAATGTTCCCGCAATCCCTATTCCCTCGGCGAGTTCGTAGTCTCGTGGGTCGGATTCGTACGCCGATGGTCTCTATCGTGAAACTCATCCAAGGGGCCTCTATTCGTGCAAAAAATGATGGGAATGGGAGTGGTTCCATTGCCTTGGGTACCCATGCACGCGAAAATCGCTCTCGTCTACGGGTTGCTCCACACTTTTTGCTGTCTTGTCTACATGCACTATGCCGCACCAAGTCCCCTTCGTCACTGCAGGCGTCTTCTCCAAACATGGCTGGGAATTTAATCAGTTCTAGTCCGTTACCTTTGAGTCATACGAACAGTGAGTAGGCGAAATTGTCTAGCCCAGAGACTCTCTAATAATGTTTCGCAAGACACATCACCGGCGGCCTCGAATGACGATATCGACCTGCCGCTACCGATGATGCCAAACAACATCGCTGTGGCGTCTGCCACTGAGCCAGTGGCTGTGGCCCACGAGGCGCTGATTCTGAGACGCTTGCCCGATAGCGAACCATGTCTCCCGGATTATATGGCAGGTGAGTCATCAGTGCTGTCTAGCACAGAATCCTCCCAATGCTTCTTTCCTAGACTCGTTGTCGACATCATCAAACAATATTCCTTCACCGTCGAATACCACGGCTGCCACTGAAATTCCAGCAACTTTTGCATCCGTCACAGCTGCACTGTCTCCGGACATTGACATTCGCTCGTTACGCCAGGTATGCTCAGCCGTCGAGCCCGTCGTCAGCAAGCTGCTGGGGTTCCTCTGCAATCTGCATCCCCCGGATTACTACCCGCCTGCCATGGATTTGCCGTCCAACGGGCTCCATCTGGTGGTCGATTCTGGATATGCAAGTGCTTCGCGCATATCACTACCAGCTCGCTCAGAGCTTCGCGTGGCGCTATTTCTCCTCGTCCACCCAGATGTTAAAGGTCCCGATATACTGAGGTTTTGTCTTTCGCATGGCCTGGCCTTCAAATGGTTTTTTAGAGAGGCTTATGGCATACAGCGTGCACTTGCCTTCAGCACTGCTCGCCCCTTGAGGGGAGGCCAGCCCCCTATTTGGGCACGCATAGAGCGGGAGATTCTTCCCGACCTCCCGATATCGGATGATCGTCGCTCGGCTCTGTTTGCTTATCGTCACTCCATTGCCGTCCTTCTGGGGCGATCTCATGTTCAACGTCTTCTCTCCTATGGCGGCTTGACATGGCGCCTAGTCTTGCATTTCGCTGGGCCGGAAGTGCTTGAGCATGTGGGTGAAGGCCCGTCTGCCACCTGGATGTATTATCGACGTCAAGGTTCACCACCTACTGGTAATGGCTATGTGTTGGAAAACTTCTCCGACCCTGCTGATGATGAGGAACTCGCACTTCTAATTGGTGCATTCACGTCCGGAGCGTCCTATTGGCCCCCAATCTCGGTATTTATGGATTCCTTCCATTGGACGGGAGAGTGGACAGCTGAAAATGTAGACTGGTTTGAGCGACGATGGGCTGCTATCGAAAATCTCACCTCCGGGCCCATATCAATTCGCCAATGGCGCCGAAACTTTGCACGCGCCTCTTCACCACTTCATAATTCGAATATGGACAACCTACGTTCCGACTCCGCAGCACGCTCTTTCCTGAGGTCGGTGCGATTAGATGCCGGTTACCCATTGGTATCTACGATCCACCCTCAGAGCACGCTTGATACTCGATATGTATCTGTTCAAGTTGTGCATAGGCCGGGCGCTCTCTGATACCCTGCTTGCTTAGTACATTGGTTAGTGTCGTGGCACCAGCGTTGCGATTTGTGAGTGTACGATAGTTGGGTAGTTCTTGTATAGTGTGCATGTCTCGTACGGGAAGACAGATCGCTCCGTCTCCTTTATGGGAGCTTTAACGGTTAATACGTTGTTGTAGCTGAATCGATTCTCTCAAAGGTGTGGTAATCGTGCCCAGCTTCATGATTTGGGATGATGTTTCTCCAGTCAAGCAAACCGTGGGCTTAACCGTATAGGAGAGCGCGGTATATTGTAGTACAGTACGATGCAATAACTGCGCGTCGCCGTAACGAACCAGTGCTGTTCAGCCTCAACAGCTTAACAGAGTCAGAATGTCCATCCAATGGATCACAGGAAAGTCAGGAGGTTAATCCATGGTACGCGCGTACCGCCTCCACATGCCAAAATGTAGCACCGATGGTGATGCATTGATGGCTTGTATCTCTGCTCAACGCGTGAAGTACTGGTAAGCTAGTGAGGATCTCTGCAATCACTTTAAATTATCCCTCTGTGTTTCTGTATTGTGCTGTCCCAGACTCCGAGTGAATTATAAACCAAGGCGCTTCGAGACGGTATGTTAGCCTGTCACCCTGAACCAGATCCCAACCGTAAGCTAAGCAAACCCAGTGATTTAAGAAGGTCAAGGTTCCCTCCTTATTCTACCGCTACCACAGCCGCACTTGGACTATGAAAGGTGCTGGGTAACTTGCCGCCGCACTTCCACCATCCCCTCCCGTGGCAAGTCGTTCCAAAACCACAGGGAAGGTATAAGTGGAATGATTTGGGATGGCAAAGCGGACCAAGCAGATGTGACTCTCTGGCTGCCAGAACGTCGCTTGTAAATTACACGTGTAGTGAATCTGAATGGATTACTTCACGTAGATAGAGGAAATATATCCAAGTCAGTCTTAATCTCCATCGTGAGGAGCAGAGCATGAGCTCACAACCGCTGGGCGCAAGTCACGGAACAACATCGTCCGCGCCGGTCTGATGCTTACATGGTGCGAATCCGTACAACCGTCGTAGTCACGGCCGGAAGGTCAAACCTTTTTGTACAGTCTGAACGCTAGTCCGTATCTACACAGCTATCTTCAGTCGGATTAGCCATGCATGCAAGAAATGCCCGGCAACGTACTTAACACGGTGGCATTCGATTCGGGCAGACGGCAACCGGTAGCAATCTGTCTGCTCGTCCATCATCCGCGGGCACGAACGCGTGCGCGTGCCGCTCATGATCCCACGCAGGTACGTCGTGAAGGCCAAGGTTACGGTCGCCCGCCCTGATGCCGATAATAAACGTCGAGGCCGCACGTTTCGAGAGTGTGGCGATGTCTGAGCGCGCGGCACTGGTAATTTAAGCACGTTGGTCGCCAAACATCAATATAAATACATATACATATATGATGTCATCGTAAAAACGACGGTGGCAATGTCAAGCCCGATGAGTCATTCACTGTACCTTAATGCATCAAATCATCATGGTATCCCTTCCTCGGTACCTGTCTGGCCTTTTTATGTCCACCCATAAAGTTAGGGGAGGTATAGGACATACGGCATTCGAATGCCAATTCAGCCGCCCTCAAGCCGCCCGTTTGACCAATACAAATGCATATCGTTGACGGCTACCGAGAGCGAGCAACTGCTTACCGTATGTGAGAACGTCATCCCGCCGACCGTGTTTCGATCTTGGTACCGAAACTGTAACGTTGTCTACGCATCGCTCGCCAGATCTTGAAGAATCGTGTCATCGACACACATGGGGCATATAGAGACGACCACCGGGGCCGCTGCCTTCGTGTGTCTGCTCCAGGAGAATCGCGATGGCAACCGGAAAGCGCCATTCACTAATGAATGCCGGCGTATAGTGACATTGCGGCGTAAATCTGGCGCGGGGCTGAACAACGCCCTTTGCGACCTCTGTTATGCACGTCACATTAAACATTAGATCAATGAGTGATATCACTGCTGCATGAAACTCACGTAACAAAAGAACTCAGCGCAGAAGATGACCTAGGGAGCCTGGAGAGGGTGAAAGTGGCAGACATGAGAAAGACAATCATCGTGCTGTCACAAAGTCAAACAAGAGAGGTAATGGATGCACCTTTCAAGTTGGCCTCTGACAGATCAGCGCAATCTGGCCTGAGAGGATATCAAGCTCTCCGCGCTGTCGACATACGCACAACTCGGGCTTGAGCTTTGATCTGACCGATTCTGACGTTAACGACCCTTATTCGAGCGGGTGTCTGCAAATCAGGTCTTCAGAGCTGTGCGACAACAGATGGCTGGTCGATAGGGTCCGCAGAAGAACACAGAAAATCAGAAAAAAAATAAAATGCTGATTTGTTCACCGCTTGTTCACAATTTCGCATATGATGTAGCGACAATACGTCTTGGCGCATGCAGCCGTTTGTAAGATCAGCGTGAACCACTGAAGACGACACCATTCGAACTTTTGCAAAGTCTGACATTCACCCCACATGGTCGATGTTTGTTTTCACCTACAATTTCAAAGCACATCTATTGTGATGAAAGAGCTACATGCTAGTGCAGCATGCGCAGGGACACACAGCAAGGTGAGGACTTAGTGGGCAAGGCTACAAGACACCCAGTTAAGGGGTCGAGTCTCTCAGTGGAGAAGTTCCTTTAGATTGTGGTGTAGCTACCTGGTATATATACATGTGGGTAAAGACCCCATATACCGGGTCTAGGACCTCTGGTATCTACAGCCACTGTCTACTTACATAGATGAGTAATACTACAGTATCTAACTGGCCAATGGCATATTTACTCAGTGTCGTACGATACTCTATGAATATCGTGATTGGTCAATGTCCCATCGTACCATCTCTATGAATAATACTATTGGACAGTGTCCTTCCATACCCTCCTTCTTACTGTGATCTTTGTAGATTACTCAGAATACATTATTCCTTCAACACCCTCTCTTGATCGAGATAATCACAGTATGTATCACATCATTGTGTGTACCATAGTTTCTATGAACTATTGACGAGTTTCATGAACAGGTCATTACTGTGGGGTTGCTGATATGAAGAAATGAGGAAGCAAGCGTACGAGCCTCCAGGGGTTGGAATATTTAGAAACAAGTGTTTTGTTTCAAGGACAGTGTTTGCCCTGTGTTCACAATATACCTTAAATGAATATGAGCATTGGCCACTCGGAATGATCATCGGCATGGTCATCAACATTCATTATAAGATACTATGATAAGGTATAAACCAGGCATAATAAAGTGAACTGGCTAATCATCACAGTAATTGCCATGTGATGCAGTTTTAAAGACTTACTTCAGGTCAAATGTGCTTACAGTTTAATGACATGCACTAGGTCGTTAGGGGCGCTTAAAGCTGCCAAAATTGAACATTTTAACGACATGCCAAGGTCGTCGTGCTTGCAGTTTAATTGTCGAATTAAAAGATAAGGGTTGTGGATGAAAAACATAGTTTATGATTGCGGATGCAATCTCCTTATCCTCGGTCTTCGGTCATGACCTCGTGCTTCTGTGTTCTAGCTGCTGAGTCAGAAATCAAGTCATGATATTGTTTGCCCCCACTGAGATTCGAACCTGCACTCGTTGGGGGGCGAGCGGGCCCTGAGTGATAGTGTCAGGTGATCTCGGGGAACTTGAACATCATGGCTTAACCCCTAAGCCACTTGAATGGATGAGATACCAAGTTCGAATCTCGACCAGTATATGATTTTTTAATCATGCAAAGTCACGTGCCATAGGGCGCTCAAAGCTGCCCAGGTTCAAATGCTTTAGAAACAAGAGTTTTGTTTCAAGGACAGTGCTTGCCCTTACTTCACTAAAGTATTTAGAAACAGGAATCTGTTTCAGGGACAGTATCTGCCCTATTTGTCACAGTATATTTCACAGTATACTACGCAAATGGATATTCGATCGAGTGAAGATTTGGTATGCAAGATTTGATCGAATATTCTGGCTAGTCAAGTGTCGTGCACTTCTTCAGATTTGATAGCTCCACAATCTGGGCTGGCTGTATTTGGTATCTAATCATTGTAAGGAAAAACAGTGGTTCTTCTGTGATGTAAGAACTAGTATGGATGCAATCTCGTTGGCTATCACTATGCTCGGTTAGATTGTTTTCTGCGTGCCTTAGCAGTATCCTATACTAATTTTCTGATTTAGAAATATCATCATTTATATGAAGCGACGAGCTTGCTGCGACAGTGGAGTTCGTCAACAACAGTCTACTTCATCATAAACTAGATATGGGTGACTGCCATTAATGTGTGATGCAGTTTAATTGTCATGCTTCAGGACTAAATGTCGCATCAATCAATGTTATAAGCTTTTAAAGGGGCGAAGCGGCCTGTCAAGGTGCTACCCGAGCCTTGAAAGATACTTGCATTACCATGGATATCTGATGACTAGGCAGATACTTGCATGAAAAGACCAGTGTGTTCACTTGTCTACATGGTAAGCTTGATGTGCTTAATAGCACACCCCCTAATCTATGATTGGGTTGGGGCTTGTGAGGAGCACCTCCTAATCTATGATTGGGTGTTTCCTTTCCCTATAAATGTATATCTATATTTTCTCCATATCACCCCCACATTTTACAAGTCGGGTCCATCGTCAGGAGACTGTGTGGAATGTACAGCACAATGGCCATGTTGTCAAGCAACAGGAGGGTGGGAGGGTGGGCAAAGAAAAAATGATAGTTTAATGACTTTCCGGTCATTGAGAGCATACATTTCTATGTAGATCAATGTCTCATGAATGTACAATGGTTTCCCTTCCAAATTTTGTCCAAAGGTGTCAACACAAAGGTGCATATGGGATGAACAATCCAGTTTCAAGTGTCAAGCACCCGCGTGGACCATTCTATGCAACCATAAACTCATGAATAATTTTTCAAGAATTTATACAAGAATAATATATGTATATAAAATCAACATGTATGGGATAGTGTCGACGTCAGTCTGTGACTGGAGGATCAAATGGAGGGAAAAATAAATGTAAGTTGCTTTCCCTTAAAAGGTACTAATCAACAAACATGTGTATTTATATAGCGTCCATACAGGCGCAAAAATGCCCAATTTATTTTTGGATTTTCCCAATAAGGTACTTATCACAAATAATAAATGTTATGGTTTCCCAATAAGAGAATACCAAAATGGGTAACTGGTCAGGTGACCTAGTTGGGCGCTAAAGAGCGCAGTTGCAGGGTGTCAAGGTTGAAGCGGGGCTCATAATCTGATGAAAGAGCTACATGCTAGTGCAGCATGTGCAGGGACACACAGCAAGGTGAGAACTTAGTGGGCAAGGCTACAAGACACCCAGTTAAGGGGTCGAGTCTCTCAGTGGAGAAGTTCCTTTAGATTGTGGTGTAGCTACCTGGTATATATACATGTGGGTAAAGACCCCATATACCGGGTCTAGGACCTCTGGTATCTACAGCCACTGTCTACTTACATAGATGAGTAATACTACAGTATCTAACTGGCCAATGGCATATTTACTCAGTGTCGTACGATACTCTATGAATATTGTGATTGGTCAATGTCCTATCGTACCATCTCTATGAATAATACTATTGGACAGTGTCCTTCCATACCCTCCTTCTTACTGTGATCTTTGTAGATTACTCGGAATACATTATTCCTTCAACATATTGGTCCAACTTGATGCATCAATTTTCGTTCCCTCTACTGCTGCCATGGCACCTAATGGCTCACCTTCTCCTCTTTCTCACTCTTTCTCACTGCTTATGGGCATGCCCATGCCTGTGGCTCCACCTTTGTCACAGATGCTGTTGCAATCTGCTAGCACACCACTGGTGCATTTCTTCTCATTCTACTTCCATTTCTCATTGGCTAATGTGATATCCTCCTGTAGTCCCCTTCAAAGACCTCGCCACAGGTCACCACCATGTGCTTTGCTCTGTATGAGGGGTGGAAGGACCTTCAAGTAGCCTGTGCTCTGGATGACGACTGTGCAATGGAGGCTGCTGTGAGATCTTTTTCAGCTTGCTTGGTGAGTCCTGCTACCTGTGCCTGGTGCTACAGTCATTACTAAAACCTTTATCTTTAGTGCATTCTGGATGACATTCCTGAGGAGGCTGCTCACATTCACATGAAGAACTTCTGTGAGAAGGTCCACGCCTTGCTGGATCCATCATGCATCCATCCTGGCTCTCATGGTATGAGGAGCTGTTGTCCCCTGGTGCACGCTGCTGCCTTATCTGAGGCCAAGGTGCATCGGGCTTGCTTTTCTTGCACCCTATCCATTTCTAATAGCCTGCATAGGACTCGAGCCCTCTGCCATCTTCAGTTGTGTCAGCCCATACACCCACAGAGGGTGACATTATTGAGATCCCTGAAACTTCTCTGGCTACATCCCCACTCATTCTTCTACATGACTCTTTTCCATCCATTCCTGCTCAATCTACCATCACTCCTATAAATGTTGAGGCCCCATCTTCAGAGACACTGACATCATCATCCTTGCAGTTTCAGCCAAGCCCAAACAACTCGCTGTTCCTCCCTAGCATGCCCAGTGCTCTGGCAATGGACATCGACACTGAAGGAGAACCTGAAAACATCATGTCTGTCTGCAGCTCTGACCAAGATGAGCTGGCCGATGATGAGGAGGCCTCTGCAGATGAGTCTTCAACTACTCTATCTGCTGAGACTGCTCCAAAAAAGGACATGGTTGCCAGTCTAGAGTTGCCAAAGCCATTCTGGACTGACATATGCATCTGCCAATTTGAACTTTCCATGATCACTCTCTTTCTCCTGAGTACATGTCTGCATGGCACAAGCCCACCATTGCCTGTCTGGTAAGCCCTGCCCATCCATTGTTCTGAGTCTCACTCACCGTTCTCGTATTATAGTGTTGCCATTGCCTGGAGTCTGAAAAGGTGACCTAAACCTGTATCCTCGACGAGTTTGAGCCAATGTGCTAGAAGTGCCACCGTGATCACAAGATGTGCATTTGGTGGTCACGCCTAACTGCTTTTGATCTGAATGACGATTCTGGCTGGGCTGGGCTTGACACGATCTACCACTAATGTCACTGGTCCCTTCCTCTGGCCATCGATAAGGAGATGTCCCTCACAGTGGCGTTTCTGCAGCTTACTTATAATAGGAAGCAGGGCAAGGTCAACTACAAGGGTGCTTCCCTTGCCAAACAGCTTGGTCTTCCCCAGGACACTTCTGTTGGTGAATACGAGGAGCACCTCTTCATGCTCCCTTGTCTTCGTAAGTTCTGCTCCTTTCTTTCTTTCTATTGCCTTCTTACTATCATTTCTTTTCAAGGATCAGTCCCAGTCATTTTGGTCAAGAAGAAAGCAGCTGCCACCACTAAGCTACAGAAGAAGCTTAAAGAGCTGGCCAAGAAAGAGCTGGCTGTGACCAGTCATATGTTAAAGATTCTGCCATATCACTTTGGTATATGGCTCTTCATCCTTCATGCACATGCTAACCAATGTTGCCTCAATAGATCTCATCACCACTCGCACCTTCAAGTGTGCTCACATTGAAGACTTGAAGCCTGAAATTGAGCACTTCTGAGTGCCACTCGAAGAGCCCAAGGCCACCACTTCTAACAAGATGAAGTTGTCGAAGGGTAAGAAATGCGCAAAGAACTCTGCAGTCACATCCTCGTCAAAGCTGGCCACTGACAATATGTCTCTGGTCACTGTCACTGTCAAGCACAATGAGCTGTGAATGCGGCTCTCCACAACAATGTTGCAGTTTGACCTGCTGCTCCAAAACTCACAGAAGATGGCCGAGGACAATCACAAGTTCCTCAGGCAAAAGTAGTGAGTTTGAGGATCTTCATGGATGGGCTGGCACAGTGACACCCTAGGGCTTTGCCACGGCATGTTTTTTGTACACTTTATCTAGTGTTCTCTCCCCTTCATGCATGCGGGGCAATGTATTTGTTGTTTCTTTTTGCAAAATATATACTGTTTGCCCAAAACCATCGGTGTGACTCAAGTTAAGGAAGAAAAGATTATATAGGCTGTACTTGAGAGGTTGAGTTGACTTGTCTTGAATTCTAAATAGAGGGAATTATCTTGAAAGCAGTATATGGTGAGTTGCTGACCCTCCTTCAGAGCCTACTTTTCATCGTCATTGGATCCTTCTCCCTGCTGGTCTTCTCCTCCATTCTCCAATTGTTCTCCATCATCTTCCAAACAGGGCTCTTCTTCTCCTTCATCTTCAGCTTGACACATTTCTTTGAGTCAGACTTCTGATGCATCCAGCATTTCCTCGAATATGGTGATTTTCTCCTCTGCCATGAAAGGTACCACTCAAAATGCCATGGCTGGTCTATCCAGGCCCACTCCATCTAGCTCAGTGAGCATGTACACTCCTCCCCAACTGTGAAACAACATGACATATGGTCCTATGTAGCATGATCACATCTTTTGATTAAGCACCTTTTCGATTTGAGTATGTCGTACTAGTACCAGGTCTCCTTTTTTGAAGTTGAAGTCTTTGATAGTTCACTCGTGTATTCTTTTGAATCATCTCGCAGCTGCTCTCCTAGCCTCATAGACAGCATTATGAATATGTGCGACTTGTTCTCGATGTTTCTGCAGCACTTCTGCTCGACTTGCAATTAGGTCCATGGTTGTTACCATTCTGACTGGTGCTGAAATCAGGGAGGTCACTTCAATGATATTGAGCAGTAAAACTGGATGGGTGCCAGTGACTGCAAAATAGGATGAGCGCCCCATTCATCATCGAATGATTACTCTTTCTGACCAAAATACTGAGTGGGCAACCTGGCTCCATTTGTGCTCCTCCCTGTCAGCAGTCTTGAATAGGCCCCTGCCAAATGTTGAAGTGTGGATGTTCAACTATTTCATTTGCACAAGAGTTGTAGCCACTAATCTGAATGTGGTTGACATGGTACTTCTTCTCCAGATAGGCTACAACTTTTATAAATGGAGCTCCGTTGTCCATTATAATTTCTGACAATGCTCCCCAGTGACAAAGTACGTCCTTAAAAATTCAGTCACTGAGTGTCTTTGCTGTCTCCACTCAGAGCATTCAGAACTTGAGGTAGTGTGTAAGTGAGCACCATCCTTGCACAATATATTTGAATCCGTTCGATGGCGGCATGTGCATAGCGTCGATATATATCTTTGTGAAGACCGGAGCTTGTATTACAACAGTTGGTGGGATCAGAATTTGGTAAATCTGTTGTTTCTGGCATATTTTGCAGGTTCTGATAAACCATGTGATGTCTGCGCCAACGTCTGGCCATCAAAATCATTTACCATGGCTGCCTAAGTCAGAAAGACACCTCAATGTTCCAACTCATTATATGCTTCAGCTAGAATCCTCAAATGGTTTTTAGGCAGGACCACTAGCTTGTGTGATCTCTGAGCATCCTTTCACCATAACCGACCATCTCACTTGAAGAAGTGAACTGCATACTTGAGCATATGATCATACTCTTTTTTTATCAGATCTTCTGGCTTCTGCAGTGTCTCTAGCCAGTCGATGATCTGAGAGATCAATTTATCATTTCTTCTGGCTCTAGCCGATCATGAAACATTGGCATAGGAGATCAAACTTTGCTCTGCTGATAGCTCTGTTCCATTATCTGACTGTTCTGGTAGTGCAAAGATTGCTTGTATGCCTGGATCCTCCTCCATTCTGAAAAATTGACCATCCTCAGTCACTGACATGGGGTTCATGAGTTGCAATAAGAAAAGTATATGATGAATGAATCTGTGCATCTGATCTATCCAGTCATCAAATTCTGCATCCTTGATTAGTTCTGGTGGTGGACTTTCCAGTTGTCTAGGTCGATGTGATAAACTGTCTAGTCCATGCATTACTCCAGGTACATGGACTAGCTTGAATTGGTACATCAGGATTGCAATGACCCAATAATTGATGCTTGCGCTGGGGGTGATATTGGATTTCTGCAACATTTCCTTGATGTATTTTGCTCCCACCTCGACGATGAGATTCTGAATGCTAATCAAATAGACCTTGAGTGCTTGGAGCATGCAGTACAATCTGTATAACTCCAACTTTGGCTGCAAGAATCTTTTCTCGTGATCGTTGAGTGTGATTGAGCCATAGTGGTTGAAGAATCACTTCTTTGATCTGTCATTCACATCTTGGCATAGCTGATATCCAACCACAATCTGAGAGATGTCCACTGCAAGAATGACTGGTGCAGGTAAGTTGTAGTTAATTGCGTGCAGCATGGGTGACTGCAGCAGAGCTTGCTTCAAGTCCTTCATTGTCTTGAACTAAGGTTCACCAAACTCAAATGGAACTCCTTTTTTTGTGAGTTGTACTAGTGAGTGGGCTCATTTGGTGAAATCCTTGATGAATATCCTCACCACTCCGATTGTGCCCAGGAAGGCTCAGATCTCTAAGAGATCTTTGCACAGTTCCCAGTTTCGAACCATCCATATGCAAGATTCATCTGACAGGCATCCTTCAGGGGTGCACCAATGTTCCACTACTGTGATTTCTTCCATGCAAAGCATTAGTTTTGTGCTCGAGAATGTTCCACCTGCATATTTCATGTGTTGCACCACTTAGTTGAGGTTCTGGAAATGTTCCCAGATGAAGCGCTGAATGCCACTGTTGCCTGTGATCATTTTAAAGGTTCCATCTGATCATTCATATCATGTTGTTGATCCTTTAACTGGTACATTGTCAATGTAGGGGACTGTATAGGCCAGTATCTCCACTTGCAGGATGTAGGTTACATCGTTGTGGAAAATAGAGACTGAGTTAGTCCATCCCATCAGCAGGGTGACTAGGTGCAATGCTCCAAATGGCATTTGGAACATTGTAAGATCACGTGATGTTTCAGCTATGAGTCTTTCATCATATCCAATATATAGGTCCAGCATGGCACCACATGCTCGACCATCAAACTGTTCTGCCAAGTGCTCTGAAGTTGAAGTTATGTCTGAGTGCTGAATTATGACTGCATTGAGCAGCTTCAGACTATGGACTAATCGCAATGATTTTCCATCCTTCTTGACTATGCAAAACCATCAGAAGTGATAGGAGAGATTTGATGGTTTGTATACTTCAGCATTGATCTTTTTCTTGATTATGGTGCATACTTCTTTGTATATTCCTGGCAGAATCAGAATATTCTGCTCGATCCAAGGCTTGTGCGATATTACTGGGAAGTCCATAGGTGGGAAGTACTCTGCCTTGAAGCTCCCTCTTTCTGAATCTCCCCAAGTGAATGCCCGATTGTGTAGGCACATGAACACATGCATCAAAGCTCACTCTTCCAGTCACAGGAATCCTGGCTTGTGCACAGCATCTAACACCTCCATTCACTCTTTGGTGTATTGTCCTGTTAGAATGAATAGTCCTGGTCACTTGGGTAGTTGTGGTAGACTTCATAGTGGATCTCCTATTATTTTGTACATGATCTAAACTGCTCCAGTACTGATGCGATTACCAGCTTCATTTTAAGTGCCACCAATTTGTACTTCTTTTTTGTGGCTACATACATCGTGTTCGTACTTGATTCTGAAGTGGGCGCAAATCTGATTATTGATCGTAGCAGCTGCGTAAATGTGGTATTTGTGCTTGGAAGAATGGCTGAGGTTGATGTGTATAATGAGGACACTGCATCGAGAACTTGTCCCGATGCTCACAGATAGCTGGACTGAACTGAGATGGGATCAGAAGATATGACTAGGGAATAGGCTGATATTACTGGGATGTCTGAGTCACTTACATTGATGATTAGAGCCATTCCGTCACTTTTGATAGTCATATCCTCCATTAGTGAAAACCCGTATCCTTCTGTCGAGATTGCTGTGTCCCAACTTGGGGTGGTCCTCTTGGTACAGTGGGTATAGTAGCCACTCGTCCCATGTTCAGACATATGATTGTTACCGTTTGTTTCTCATTGAAGAAATTGTGCACTATGCTCTTGGTGAGCACATTAAATGAATGTTTGAGCAGAATATCATAGGCTGCTGCCTCAATGATGTGGATCTGGAGATAGAGGACTATGTCCCTGACTTGAAACAGTACGTTGCGCACTAGACCGAGTGACTGATCAACTTCTGCATTTGTCGATTGCATGTTGAGTTCAATGGTTGGGTCATAGATAAGTCCTAGTGTGTGTCACACTTCTTCTGACATTGCTATGATTTGACGACCTGGATCTAGGATCGCTTCCACTCATTCCTTGTTGTCAATTAGCACAACTATTAAGTGGAGTGCATGTGAGTCCTTCGCCACTGTTAGCTGCTCTGGCTCATCTCCACTGTGGACATGCTTCAAGTATGCATCGTAGGGATCAGGGATGATTGAGCCTATTGCTGCTAGTGGCTCCCCTCAACAAGTAAACTCCTCCTCCTGTCCAACTGCCACCATTCCATCTTCTGCAGATTCTAGGATTGACACCATTCCTGCTGCACTTGGAGGCACAATGTGCTTTAGTGTGCATGCTTCTCGGTACTTGTTTCAGATGTCTGGTGATATGAAAAGCAGTTCTTCCATTGACAAGGTTACTGAGGATGCTTTCATTGACTGTTTGAACACTGTGTTTGCTAGTTCTGGCTGGTAGATAGGTGATGCATTATGATAGGCTGCATCATGCACCCCTGGCTTCAGGGCTTGTCCAAAGTTATGCATACTTGGTGGAATGTAGAGCACATCTCTTGCTACTCAGAATGGATGCTCTGACGCACTCTGTTACTGGTGCGGACACACTTGGAGTACTCTCACTAGCCTTCTCAGCCTCCATCTGAGGCTTTGAAGACTCAGGTGCTTTCTCCATTTGTGCTAGCTTTGGCGCCACTCCTGCTGGTCACCTAGGTGGCATATGAACACCATCAAATACTGGCCTTGAGCACTTGAGATTAAATAACTCATGTTCTAGCACTTTGATCCTATCCTCTGCCTCTAGCAAGAATGAGCTGGCCTTGGCTGATGATACTTCAAATAGGTTGGCTGCTGAGACTGATGTGGTTATCAGCATTTGGTTGCATCAGTGCCACTTGTATATTTAATCACAGATCATGATTCCTGGGATATTACGAGGCAAGAAAGTTCCATTCAGTAGGACAACCTTTCCTGCTGCATTGCACATGCACTTGCCATTCTTGATGTCTTCCTTGATGTGTTTGCAGGTTCCTATCATTTTTTCTGCTTCTCTGCAGTAGTGGCAATATTTGCTCGCATTTTCATTCATCACTGGTGGCTTACTTGCAGTGGCAGATTAGATGCTGCCATTCGACTTGATCACTTCTCTGGTTGCTGTGGTCATGAGCGTTTGCACCGATTTGACTAGGCTTTCTATGAGCAAAGAAATATCCTTGCTTTTGATACCTGTCATCCCACTAGCTGGTGTAGTTGATGATGTTTTTACTGCTGGTGGCCCTGCATTAGTTCCATGCAAGATGAACTTTGCCACTTCATAGACGTCGTTGATGGGGTAAGGGTCATCGGGATAATGATTGGGCTACTTCAGTTGTAGCCGCTGCAAGATCCTATTCTATAGCTTCAGCTGGAAACCCCATACAAAGGCACAGTTATATTCAGACTCAGAGATGCAGTTCTTGTCAATATGGAAGGATATGATTGCTAGAAATTCTCGGTGATAGTTTTCTAGCTCCACAATCATCTGTATTCTGAGGCAGACACACTCCCTGACTAATAGATCCATATCCCTAACCTCCCATTTCTGCTCAGTATCTGCGCCAGGCTATACAGTAGTTTCTGGATTGCTTGCTTCAAGTCTCGGTATGTTTTGAGTGGATTAGTGTATTCTGGGAGTGATTTCACAAGGTCGGTGACATCGATGTTAAGGTAACACTTTACCCATAGCTTCTTCTCAGCTTTGGTGTTGATTTGGCAATGATTGAATAGGATTTTGAGGTCATCAAAGAAACAGAATAGTGTTCTTGGCTGATTGAGATCAAATACTGGCGCTGATCGATCACCTCAGAATGACATTTGGTTGGTTATGATGGTACCCATGACTAAGGTGGCTGTGATTAGAGGTGGAGCTGTGTGGGTTCGACCCTGAACTGGATCCCTAGCATGTTCTGCTGCAAATGCAGCTTCTAGTTCATCTAGAAGCATTCAGAGAGGAACTTCAGGGGACGAAAATGTGAAATGTGCCAAAAGTGGCTCAGCAACGGATGATTTGAGTGAGTTATGCTGGGATGGAGTAAGGGTACCAAGAGGTGAGATGCTAAGTGAAGCGGTAGATGCAGGTGATTGTGATTGGAATGCCGAGAGCTGTGTTTCATGTAACAGAGATGGATGGTAGTTAGCTAAGGGCCTGTTCAGCCACTAACTGATGCGTGTCCGTTATCTTCCATAACTCTTAGCGCCCAGTTATGGACAACACGGAAATGTGACTGAGCATTATATTAGGGTGATATAGTGTGACAACTAAGTGTGCACAGCCACCTACAATGACAATGAGTCAACAACATGCGAGCTTGCTATGCTATCCAGATAAAAGACAGTGATTTACCTACACAAGCTCAATGGAGCATCAAAGAAGAGACTCTTTTGATACAACTTCTCACTGAGCACCATGCAGAAGCTGGAGATGGGGTTAACTACAAAGAGGCCACATGGTGAGCTGTTGCTGAAGAAGTGCAGAAGTATACCTTGCGAGGAGCTCCTAAAACTGCGAAGTTCTGCAAAACAAAATGGGCTGATGTGAGTAGTCACATTCTGAAATCAAGAGTCATTGAACTAACTCTTTGTAGTTGCGAGAGACATACCATGTTATTGCAGCTCTACTTGAGCAGTCCAGATTTATCTGGAGTGCTGACCATGGTGTGCAAATTGATGAGTGCTCGGAGACTGTGTGGCAAGAGTATGTGAAGGTAAGTAAATCATATATCCTTGCCATGCTTGTATTGAGTCATTTTAGAAACATCTGAAGGCAGCACCATTTCGCAACAAAGGCTGGCCACATTTTGAAGCAATGCAGGCTATCATGCCTTCGAAGGTAAAGGGTGGACATGTATATCATGCTATGCAGGAGCCTGAAATGGCTGAGGGTAGTCAGTGGGAAACTCAGGATGTGGATGATCCCGATGTGACTCAGACATTTATCTTGGAGTCACAGCTTTTTGAGGAGCAGGAAGATGAGGATTCAAATAGCAAGCATGGTGAGCCTATCAGTATAACTAACCTTCTCTAGGAATTCATTCTATTCATCTAGATGAACCTGAGGCAGTGAAGACTCCAGAGCGGAAGGACAAGTGCAAGTATTCGGTGATCATTTCTCCATTTTCAGCATCAACATCTCAGGCTCCTCCTGCATCAAAGCGCAATCGATTAACTGGCTCAACTGCATTTCATGGGATATGTGAAGAGCTGTCACTGTTCAATGACAGTTTTTGGTATGGTTTACAGCAGTTGCAGCCCACCACAGAGGGATCTCCCATTTGCAAGACTCGTGTCATTGAGCGAGCACAGGAGTTGGAGACTGATTTGGATGATGATGAATTGGTGGATCTTCTGATGATATTTGAAAAGGATCATGCTGCTGCTGATGCTTATATGGTCATAAAATCTGACACTCTTCAGAAATGTTGGGTTGAGAAGAAACTTGAAAGGGATTAAGTACTAGTCATGTATCTAGCATTGTTGAATCTAAACACCCCCCTCTCTCAAAGCACTTGTTGATAATCATCCCACATTTCCTGTGCAACTCTGTCACACCTGGCATTAGCACATGTCACCTTTGCCTGATGTGCAGGACCTTCTGCCAATTCTCCTGCATTCACTTCAAACCATTCATCTTCACCCATGGCTCCTTCAAAGTCTTGAAGTTCATCAGGATCATGTATATGAATGAAATTGTGAATTGCACAGAGAGCAGGTGGGATGCAAGCCTGAATGTCATGTCATATTCAGGAGGATAGAGAAGAATTTTGAATCTTCGCTTGAGTATATCAAAAATTTGTTCAATGGCATTGCGAGCAGAAGCATGTCGAAGATTGAAGAGTTCCTTCTTATTTGTTGGTCTATAGCAAAAGTCAGACCTAAAAATAAGCTATCGTAAAAGCACAAATTTTACCGTAGGTCTGCCCTTCACCATTCAGCAAAATGGTATCGCACTCCTCGATATGGCACAAGAAGTGCATCACATGATCCAAACCCTGCATCTGCAAGCCAGTACTTCCCCCTTGGAATTCTCAAACTCGTAAGCTGAGCATTGGTATAGACAGCAGCATCTGCTGCTGATCCTTCCCATCTACTCAACATATAGTGAAATGTCAAGTCAAACCCACATGCTGCCAGACAGTTCTGTGATACCTCTTCCTTTCAATTTTGAGAATTTGCACGCTCCTCTGCAAATGGTGAGCAGTTGATGTGGGTTCCATCTATGGCACCTAATTCATCCTTGAAGAATGACCAGAATCGAGGATTGTTGTGAATTTCAGATGGTGTTGGATCATGTTCTGATGGCAATTTGACATATTTTGTGTAAAATGGGGGAGACGAGAAGATGTATAACATTCACTTGAAATATCGATATTGATTTGTCAGATAACATTCTGTAATAACCATATAAGGCATACACTGAAATTGTCTCATTGGACCATTGAAATCGCTCTCCAAGATGTCGGACAGACAAGCCAGTTACTGAGGCATAGAGAAAAATTGCAAGTTGCTCTTTGAGGGTCACATATCTTGAGTCTGTGTGGCCCATCTCCTTGAGGGTGTCAATCAAAGCATAGAATACATGGTGATGCACTCCTAACTCTGATCGAATCTGCCTTGGGTGTCTGAGAAGAAGCTCAAGTACCCAGCCAGCACCAGTAAGAATGGAAGTGTGATATGGTTCAGGGTTGTGTAGGGTATCAGCAAGGCATAGAAGTGCAGTAATTATAATTTTTATGAAGGCAGCGGCATGATGAAGTAGTAGAATTTGACATTGACACCATTGCTCAGAATCCATAGTGCAATACAATCTATTGCTATCGTGCACAAGCCGTGACAGCGGGCCGTCATAGCATTATTACTATATATGGTAATAGTTGGTGTTGTTTAGCCATAACTGAGTGCTTAGCGTAACGGAGGTGCATCAGTTAGTGGCTGAACAGGCCCTAAATGAGGTCAGCCTTCTTCCATTTGCTCAAATCCTGCCCTCTGAAACTCATGTAGTCAACTGAGTCACTGATTGAATGCCGAGAAAACTTTCTCATCTGACAAATCACCTATGGTTGTGAGTCCGCTTGTGTTTCAAGGGGATACTGAACTTCCTCTTCAGTTTTTGAGCATAGTGCGATCAACTCAGTACTGTGGACTTTAAATTCTCTTTCACCCCTTGTGATGAGCTCCAGAAATGATATGCTCAATCGTGCTCTGGCTGTCAGCTACTTCTATCTTATTGGAGAAGGCAGATCAGAGCTGTCTGTCTCCATTCACCTTTAACTGCAGTCACTGGAACTTCAGCTGATAATGCTTTGAGGGGCAGCTGGGAGTCATTCAGCATTGTGCTTGAAACTGAGCGGTGAGTGGTGATTGAGACTAGGATAATATTTCTAACTCTGGCTAAGTTCAGAGATGGATGGATCATGTGGACAGGTTGGGTAGGTATCATCGAACTCAGATGAGCATGCATAGAGATGTGAGGATTAAGTGGTAACGTGAATCTTTGGCTGACTAAGCTAGTGGCTTGGGCACTATAAATAGCTCTCCCCAGCACTACAGATAAGGTCTGAGTGCTCTCTAGATCTCTCTCCAGGGCATCTATACTGTGCTCCCCAGCACTACGAATGGGGTCTGAGCACTTGCTGCAGCTACAAAGTCCGATGGGGATAGGAATCTGAGTTGTTTGAGCTTATGACTGGTGGTGTGAGAAGAAAAAAAATAAAGTTACGTGAGTACAGAACGCGGTAATGTGACTTAACTGGGCACCTCCGGAATCGTGCTGCAAGCCACTAGATAGAGTGCTGCCCCAGTCAGTGTTGAGAGCGAACAAGGCATTGATATCGAGCATAGACTGGATGAACTGAATAGGATAGTCCACCCTATTTTGAGGATAATGTAGAAATTGAGAACTGAGGGGTGAACTCCTTGTTCTTTTTGGGCTACGTACATAAGTCATTATATAGATATAGAAAAATGTCTTCTAGTGTAGCAGAAGACATTTCCGATCCTCTGAAACAACTTCAAGCCATTTTTCACCTCCTCTTCATCATTGCTTGCAGTCAGGGAAGCAGGAGGTATTGGCCCTCCAGAGTCTAGCAGTCTGCTGCCCTGCACTTTTCTTACCTAGAGCGTACTTTTGTTTCTAATTTTCCAAAATCATCCTGCTCCATTCCTTCTTCTTTATTCTTGTAATCAGTGGTGCTAGTGTGCAGGTCCCAGCTCATCTCTGAGCCTCACGTATGATCCTTCATGATATCATAGTGCTTTCTAGGATTCTTCAGAGTCAGAGGTCCTCATGCTGTTCTGTTTGGAGTATTCTGCTTAGTAAATACACATTATCGAGTCATGCGATCCTCAGTGGCTCTTTCAGTTGGGCTTCTGAGCACAGCACTTTCTGATGCATATCATCGCTCACTCTAGACCATTTCAGCTCTGACTCTGATGCTCCCGGGTCCTGGTGACTTGCTATCTGATAGTGCGATAGGCAGATGCTTTCTGGTCATTTTTCCAATCACAGAATATCTTGGTGCATATCAATGCAGCAATGGGTGGCTGTGAGTCATTCAGCTGTGTGACTTGAAAAGGATCAGATTTGCCAATCTGAACAGGTGAGTGATGGGTTTAACTATGGAGGTGCCTCTGACTGAGAAAGAGTTGAAAGCTGGAAGGTGTGGAAGTGTGTGTGTGGAATGTAATTGGCGACTCCTGTACTCGTGAACTACTATGGCTGAGGATTTGAGCTATGACACGAGAACTTGCTATATCTGAATGAAGCTGGCTAGGCACTGACAATGAGGCCCTAACTGCCCCCAAACTGACTGAAGTGCCGATGAGCAATCCCTGAGCACTTCTGACTGGATTGAGCACTGATGATGAACTCCTGGGCATCTAACTAGTACTACCCAGCACTACAGATCAGGTTTGGCTGCTAATGAGGCTACAGGGTTCGATGGAGACAGAATCGTGATTTGAGACCCGTGGTAGGTGGCATGTGACATTAGAACGTGATAATGTGACCTTGGCTGGCTGAAACCTGAGTCGAATTAGAGGCCACTACTGAGAGTGCTGCCCCTCTCAGTGTCAAGAATCTCAGAGATGTAGAATCATAATCATGAGTGACATAAGCATAGTCAGGCATGATGCCCTTGCATAGACAAGATGAGAACTGAGCTGTCACAAACCGTAATATTCCACATTATTTTATTGCTCGCTTCGTGATCACGTGACTATTCACGTGCTCACTCACGTGTACATCTTAAGTGCACATATCATGTGCAAGACCTCATACGTCATAGAACAGGCACTAACTATTCTGCCTAATAGATAAGGTGCCATATCCGAAGACTCAAGATCCGGTCGCTTATCCA